>NW_026991010.1:0-29024 GCF_036250125.1 Pseudopipra pipra
TAGGATAAGGATGATAGTAAAGTAGGTAGCTGATGCAAGTTGCCCAATGATGATAAATGGATGTTCAACTGGTTGACTACCGATTCATGTAAGGATCAAAAGGTTAGTAACTAGGATTCAAAATAGGAGTTGGGAGATGGGTCGGAAGGTTATTGTTCGTTGCTTTGACATGTGGAGGAATGGGGGCTAAAAATAGAATTAGGACGGAGGCAGCGAGAGCTAGGACTCCTCCTAATTTGTTAGGGATTGATCGTAGAATAGCATATGCAAATAGGAAGTATCATTCAGGTTTAATATGAGGAGGTGTAACTAATGGATTTGCAGGTGTAAAATTTTCTGGGTCTCCTAAAAGGTTAGGTGAGAATATAGCAAGTGTTATTAGTGGGATGAGGAGGAATAGAAGGCCTAACACGTCTTTCATTGAGAAGTAAGGGTGAAATGGGATTTTATCACAGTCTGAATGAATGCCTAGGGGGTTGTTTGAGCCTGTTTCATGTAGGAAGGTTAGGTGAATGAAAGTGAGACCTGCAATCAAGAATGGGAGAAGGAAGTGAAGGGCGAAGAATCGGGTGAGCGTAGGGTTATCAACTGAGAACCCTCCTCAGGCTCATTCTACAAGTGTTTGGCCAATATAGGGGATAGCTGAGAATAAGTTAGTAATTACTGTGGCGCCTCAGAATGATATTTGGCCTCATGGGAGAACATATCCTACGAAAGCAGTTGCTATTAAAGTTAGGAGGAGAACAACTCCTGTGTTTCAGGTTTCTTTATATAGGTAGGAACCATAGTAGAATCCTCGTCCAATGTGTAGGTAGATGCACATGAAGAAGAAGGAGGCACCGTTTGCGTGGAGGTTTCGGATCAGTCAACCGAATTGGACATTTCGACATGTATGAGCAACGGATGTGAATGCTAGAGTGATATCTGCTGTATAGTGCATTGCCAGTAAAAGGCCAGTGGTAATTTGAATTATTAGGCAGATGCCTAGGAGAGATCCGAAATTTCATTCAAGCGGAAATGTTTGATGGTGTTGGGAGATCAATTAAGGAGTTATTGATTATTTTTAGAAGAGGATGATGTTTTCGTAGGTTGGGGGTCATTAATTTTTAGTTCTGTGTAAGTGAGATAATAATTAAGATAGACAGAGCGAAGGTTCCTAGGTAGGTTTTGATTAATCCGGAGTGGAAAGTAGTTAGGGTTTTAGATGTTTTGAGTTGAAGGATTGCTAGTCCTTCTGGGCCAATTTTTTTATATCAGGATAGGTCGATTAGGTGGGATGCAATGTTTTGGCCGTTGCTTAGGAGGTTGGTGGAGCTGAGGCGGTGTATGAGGGGATTAAAGTATCCTAGAGTGTTGGAGAAGTTTATAGTCATATTTTGCTTAGGAAGGGTGAGTGAATGCGTGAGTTTTTGATAGTTCCAGTGCTAGAATAATACCTAATGTTGTGATAATGATGGCTGTGGTTTTTGTAAGAAGAGGCATAGTTATAGGAAGGGGTTTTTGTGGGAGAAATATAAGAGGTGATTAGTAATCCAGCCATGATACTTCCGAGAGCAAGACGGGTGATTGGGTTTGTGACTGCTGGGTTGTTTTCATTAATGGGGGTAATAGAAGGAATTCGGGTGTAGTCGGTTTGTACTAGTAGGGTTATACGCAGGCTATAAGTTGCAGTAAATGATGTGGCTACAAGTGTTAGAAGGAGCGCTCAGGTGTTTAAGTAGGAGGTGTTGAGGCTTTCGATGATGAGGTCTTTTGAGTAGAACCCTGCTAGAAATGGGGTTCCTATGAGAGCTAGGTTTCCGATTGTCAGACATGAAGTGGTTGTAGGGAGTAATTTTTGTAGACCTCCTATTTTTCGGATGTCTTGTTCACCGTTGAGGCTATGGATGATAGATCCAGAGCAGAGGAAGAGTATGGCTTTGAAGAATGCGTGGGTGGAAATATGTAGAAAGGCTAGTTGGGGTAGGTTTAAGCCAATAGTAACTATTATTAGGCCTAATTGGCTGGATGTAGAGAAAGCAATAATTTTTTTGATGTCGTTTTTGGGTAAGAGCGCATGTAGCGGCAAATAGTGTGGATAGGGCACCTATACAGAGGCACGCAGTTAGAGCGATTTGATTACTACATAATATGTGGTGAGTGCGAATTAATAGAAAGATTCCGGCAACTACTATTGTACTGGAATGGAGTAGAGCGGATACAGGAGTTGGTCCTTCTATAGCGGCTGGGAGTCACGGGTGGAGGCCGAATTGGGCGGATTTACCTGTGGCTGCTAAAATGAGTCCTATAAGAGGAAGTAAGGGTATTTGGTTTGGGTAAGATGGTTGTTGAATTTCTCATGTATTGATTGAAGAGGCTAATCATGCTATGCAGAGGATCAGTCCGATATCTCCGATACGATTATAAAGTACGGCTTGGAGTGCGGCGGTGTTAGCTTCTGCTCGGCCGTATCATCATCCGATTAGGAGGAAGGATATAATTCCAACTCCTTCTCAGCCAATAAATAGGAGGAATATGTTGTTGGCGATAATTAAGATTAGCATAGCAATGAGGAAAATTAAGAGGTAGAGAGAGAATTTTGTGGCATGAGGTTCTGAGGCTATGTACCATGTTGCGAATTGTAGAATAGATCATGTTACGAATAGAGCAATGGGGAAGAATATTAAGGAGTATTGGTCTATTTTAAGGTTAAAAGGGATTTTGAAGTTTGTAATGAATTTTCACTCTCAATAGAAGGTAGTGTTTTCCATATTAGAATAGATAGAGAGGATTATGGGAATTAAACTGGTCATGAAGGAAGTTTTGACAGTATATATAATGGTGGTTGGGGAGTTTTGATAGTTCTTGGATAGAAGGGGAAGAAGAATAGGAGTAGAAAGAATGGCCAAGGTTAGGAATATGGAGGTGTTGAGAATTAATGGAAAGTCCATTACTTTTACTTGGACTTGCACCAAGATGAATGGCTCCTAAGACCAGTGGATTGCTATTATCCTTTAAAAGTAAGGGGGCTGAGGTCTTAGGCTCAGATGCAAGAGTTAGCAGTTCTTGTTGGTTAAACCTCCCCTCGGCAGGCAAGAAGAGTTTAACTTCTATTTTTAGGATCACAGTCTAATGTTTGGCTTAAAACTATGCTTGCATATGGGGATTCCTGAGATTAGTTCTGGTTTTAGGATGAGGAGAAGGGAGGGTAGAATGTGGAGTGTTATAAGGAGATGTTCTCGCGTATTCGAATTTTGGGTAGTTGTGATGTAAGTTGGGGTTTGGTCCTCGTTGGGTTATAAGGAGTATGTAGAGGGTGTAGGCTGCAGTCAGTAGAGTTGCGATTCCGGTTAGGATGATAGTGAATGCAGATCAATTGAAGAGAGCAATTATGATAGTTAGTTCAGCTATTAGATTAGTGGTAGGAGGAAGAGCCATGTTAGTTAGGTTAGCTAGAAGTCATCAGATTCCTATGAGAGGTAGGAGGGGTTGTAGGCCTCGTGTTAAGAGGAGGGTGCGGCTGTGTATGCGTTCATAATTTGTATTAGCTAGGCAAAATAGTATGGAAGAGGTGAGTCCATGTGAAATTATCAAGATTATCGCTCCTGAAAAAGATCAATGGGTTTGGATTATTGTTGCGGCAATGACTAGGCCTATATGGCTTACCGAGGAGTAGGCGATTAGAGATTTAAGGTCAATTTGGCGTAGGCAGATGGAGCTTGTTATTAATGCCCCTCATAGGGCTAAGGTTAGGAATGGGTAGTAGAGGTAGTCGAGCAGGGAGTTTAAGACCATTGAGATACGTATAATGCCGTACCCTCCAAGTTTGAGGAGGAGTGCGGCTAGAAGTATGGACCCTGCGATTGGTGCCTCTACGTGGGCTTTTGGGAGTCATAGGTGTAATCCATAAAGGGGGGCTTTTACTATGAAAGCGAGTAGTAGGGCTAGGCTTGATATGAGGCCTGTTCAGGAGTTTGTAAGGGATGGATGTGAAAGTTTTATTATAATGATGTGCATGGACCCCTGTTTGAGTGTGAAGATAAAGGATCGCAACTAATAGGGGAAGAGAACTGACTAGGGTATAGAATAAGAGGTAGACCCCAGCACTTAAACGTTCTGGTTGGCTGCCCCATCGTGTAATTAGAATTAGAGTAGGGATTAAGGTTGCTTCGAATGCAATATAAAACAATATCAGTTCTAAGGCTGAGAAGGCCAGGATGATAAATGGTTGAGCAAGGATTATGGTTATGATAAATATATATTTTCGTGTAGGGGGCTCTTGCTGGAGGTGATTTTGGCTTGCTAACATTATAAGGGGCAGAAGTCAACAAGATAGGACTAATAAGGGGGATGAAATTTGGTCGATACCAAGTCATGGGGATAGGTTCTTGTTAGGGTGGTAGGTTGAAGAGAGTCACTGTAAGCTGGCGGTTGCGATTAAGAGGCTGTGGGAAGTGACATTAAGTCAAAGAAATTTTTGGGGTGATAGGAGGGTTATAGGGAGTAGTATGATCGTGGGGAGAATAATTTTTAGCATTGTAGAAGGTTTAGATTATGCAAATGATCTGACCCGTGAGTTCGGGTGGAAGCTACTAGAATTGCCAGGCCGGCGCCTGCTTCACAGGCTGAAAATGCTAGTATGAGAATGGGTATTAGGGAGGGGGATGTTGTTTGGGTTTGGATGGGCCACATGGATAGGGCAATGTATATGGATAGTATTATACTTTCTAAGCATAGTAGGGCGGAAATTAGGTGTATTCGGTGAAAGGCTAGTCCTAGGCTGCTTAGGGCGAAGGCAGAGTAGAAGCTTAAATGTAGAAAGGTCATTGAGAAAGTCACAGAGTGGGACTGTGGTTTGTTGAGCCGAAATCAACTGTCTTAATTAGACTAACTTTCTGTAGTTATTCTGCTCATTCTAAGCCCCCTTGTATCCATTCCATAGATTAATCCGAATGCGAGGAGGAGAATAATGGCGAAGGTTCAGGTTAAAGTATTGAGGGGGGAGAGAAGTTGAGTAGCTCATGGGAGGGGTAGTAAGAGGGCGATTTCTAGGTCGAACAAGAGAAATAAGATTGCGACAAGAAAGAATCGGATTGAAAAAGGGAGACGGGCTGAGCCCAGTGGGTCAAAGCCACATTCATATGGGGATAGTTTTTCTGAATCTGGATTTATTTGAGCCAGTCAAAGGTTTAATGAAGTTAGGATAATACATAGTGATAGAGAGGTTGTAAATATAAAGAGGATTATGTTAATTGCCTTTCTCTGGTTTTGATCCAGATTTTAGAGATTGGAAGTCAATTGTAATTAATATACTAGAAAGGCAGGATCCTCATCAGTAGATTGTTATATAGAGGAATAGTCAGATAATATCAACAAAATGTCAGTATCAAGCCGCTGCTTCAAAGCCAAAGTGGTGGTTGGGTGTGAAATGGAATTTGATGAGACGGAAAAGGCAAATTAAGAGAAAGGATGACCCAATGATTACGTGAAGGCCATGGAATCCTGTGGCTACAAAGAAGGTGGATCCATAGATTCCATCAGCAATTGAGAATGGCGCTTCATAATATTCTATTGCTTGAAGTGCTGTAAAGTAGAATCCTAACAGGACAGTTATGAGTAGGGCCTGAGTAGCTTGATTTCGGTTACCTTCTGTAATGCTATGATGAGCTCATGTAACGGTAACTCCTGAAGCTAAAAGGATGGCAGTGTTTAGTAGAGGTACTTCTATTGGATTGAGGGGTTTGATTCCCATAGGGGGTCATTGCCCTCCGAGTTCTGGGGTGGGGACTAAGCTAGAGTGAAAGAATGCTCAGAAGAATCCTAGAAAGAAGAAGGCTTCGGAGGTAATGAATAGAATTATTCCGTAGCGTAAGCCTTTTTGGACTGTTAGAGTATGGTGACCTTGGAATGTGCTTTCTCGTACGATATCACGCCATCATTGAATTATTACTAAAATTATGGAAAGCAGGCCTAGGAGTAAGAGTTGCATGGAATTGTGATGGAATCATATGGCCAATCCGGAGGTAGTAAGGAGAGCGGCCGCAGCTCCGAAAATGGGTCAGGGGCTTGGGTCTACTATATGGAAGGAGTGGGCTTGGTGTGTCATTAAAGGTTAAATGTTTTCTTGTAAGTAAAGGCTTAGTAGTAGTACAAAGACATAGGCTTGGATTATTGCTACGGCTACTTCTAAAATTGTTAGGAGAAGGAGAATAGCTGTGGTTAAGAGGGATACTGCAGGTATAATGGGAAGGAGGACAGCAGTGGCTGTAGAAATGAGTTGGATAAGTAGATGTCCTGCTGTGAGGTTGGCTGTAAGGCGGACTCCTAAGGCAAGTGGACGAATGAGAAGGCTTGTTGTTTCGATTATGATAAGGGCAGGGATTAGGGGTGTTGGGGGTACCTTCTGGCAAGAGGTGTCCTAGGGAAGCTGAGGGTTGGTTTCGTAGGCCTGTTAATAGTGTAGCAAGTCATAGGGGGAAGGCAAGGGCTAGGTTTATTGATAGTTGAGTAGTAGGTGTGAATGTGTAGGGTAAAAGGCCTAATAGGTTGATTATTAATAGTATGATTATGAGTGATGATAAGATTAGGGCTCATTTGTGGCCTTTTTTGTTTAATGGGGTTATCAGTTGTTTTGTAATTAGGTGGAAGAATCAGAGTTGAAGCGTTGAAAGACGATTTGTAACTCATCGGTTGCCAGGGGAGGGAAGCAAGAGAGTTGGGAACAATAGAGAGATCAGAATAAGGGGGATTCCTAGAAGTGTTGGGCTTATAAATTGGTCGAAGAAGCTTAGGTTCATGGTCAGTCTCAAGGGTAAGTTTTTATAGTGGATAATGTTTTGTTGGATGGCGAGTTGGTTGGAGTAAATAATAAAAGTTTAGGTTGAAGGATGAGGGAAAAAGTGAGTCATGAAGTAAGTATAATAAAGAGTCAGGGCGCTGGGTTTAGCTGAGGCATGTCATTAAGGAGGATGGGTAGTCCTCTTTCTCTAGCTTAAAAGGCTAGTGCTGGTTCATAGCTTCTTAATGATTAGGATGTTAGAAGTGAAGATCAGTTTTCGAAGTCTGTTAGAGGAGCTGATTCCACTACAATGGGTATGAAGCTGTGATTGGCTCCACAGATTTCTGAGCATTGGCCGTAGAAGATTCCAGGGCGGGTTGTGATGAAGGAAGTTTGATTTAGTCGTCCTGGAATTGCATCGGTTTTTACACCAAGGCTGGGCACGGCTCATGAGTGGAGGACATCATCAGCTGTGACGATAACTCGGATTGGGGATTCTATTGGGATAACAATGCGGTTATCAACTTCTAGGAGGCGGAAGTGACCAAGTGGTAGGTCTGTGGTTGGTAACATGTAAGAGTCAAAGGATAAATCTTTGAAGTCTGTGTATTCATAGGATCAATATCATTGATGACCAATGGCTTTAAGGGTAAGGTCGGGTTCGTCGATTTCGTCTATTATGTAGAGGATTTGAAGGGATGGGAGGGCTAGTATAATTAGGACGATGGCAGGTAGAATTGTTCAGACAAGTTC
Source organism: Pseudopipra pipra (assembly GCF_036250125.1). Taxonomy (NCBI): domain Eukaryota; kingdom Metazoa; phylum Chordata; class Aves; order Passeriformes; family Pipridae; genus Pseudopipra; species Pseudopipra pipra. Next base: position 7,511 of record NW_026991010.1, read on the forward strand.
TACTTCTTGTGCGTCGACGGTGTTAGAGGATAGTTTTTCTATGAGTATAAGAGCTAGGAGGTATAGAACTAGGCTACAGATGGCTAGAGCAACTATTAGGGCATGATCATGAAATTCGATGAGTTCTTCTATAATAGGGGATGAAGCGTCTTGAAAACCAAGTTGAGAGTGGTTGGCCATAATGTGGAAGGTGGGATGTACTGGGTTTTCACCTGTGATTTAGTCTTGACAAGACTATGTAATTATTTTACTAACAACCCATAAGAAAGAAGCATGAGTGGTTAGATGCGGTTGGCTTGAAACCAGCTTATGAGGGTTCGATTCCTTCCTTTCTTGTACTTGAACAAAAGCTGGTTCTTCGAAGGTGTGGTAAGGGGGAGGGCAGCCGTGAATTCATTCGATGTTTGTGGAAGTAAGTTCTGGTTGTAATACTTTTCGTTTGGATGCGAAGGCTTCTCAGATAATAAATATCAGTATAATTACGGCTATCATGGAGATAAGGGAGCCAATGGAGGATAGGGAATTCCATAAGGTATAAGCATCTGGATAGTCTGAGTATCGACGTGGTATACCAGCTAAACCTAGGAAATGTTGTGGGAAGAATGTTAGGTTAACCCCAAAGAATATTACCCCGAAGTGGGCTTTAGCTCACGTAGGATGGAGGGTGTAACCAGTAAATAGTGGGAATCAATGTGTGAAGCCAGCTAAGATGGCGAATACTGCTCCCATAGACAGTACGTAGTGGAAGTGTGCAACTACGTAGTAGGTATCGTGTAAGGCAATATCTAGGGAGGAGTTAGCAAGAACGATACCTGTTAGTCCACCAATGGTGAAGAGGAAAATGAAGCCTAGGGCTCATAGTATGGGTGGGTCTCATTTAATTGTCCCACCATGTAGGGTGGCTAGTCAACTGAAAACTTTAATGCCAGTAGGAATTGCAATAATTATGGTAGCAGATGTAAAGTATGCTCGGGTATCTACGTCCATTCCAACTGTGAATATGTGGTGGGCTCATACGATGAAGCCTAGGAAACCAATAGATAATATGGCTCAGACTATGCCTATGTAGCCGAAGGGTTCTTTTTTACCAGCGTAGTAGGCTACGACGTGGGAGATAATTCCGAATCCTGGCAGAATAAGGATGTAGACTTCTGGGTGTCCAAAAAATCAAAATAAGTGTTGATATAAAATTGGGTCTCCACCTCCTGCGGGGTCGAAGAATGTAGTGTTTAGGTTTCGATCTGTTAGAAGTATTGTAATGCCAGCAGCTAGAACTGGTAGGGAGAGGAGAAGTAGTACTGCGGTGATTAGGACGGATCAAACAAATAGGGGGGTTTGGTATTGTGAAAGAGCAGGTGGTTTTATGTTAATTGCTGTAGTAATAAAGTTGATTGCTCCGAGGATAGAGGAGACACCTGCTAGGTGAAGGGAGAAAATGGCGAGGTCTACTGATGCACCAGCGTGGGCTAGGTTTCCAGCTAGGGGTGGGTATACTGTTCATCCTGTCCCGGCCCCAGCTTCAACTGTGGAAGATGCTAAAAGTAGTAAGAAGGATGGGGGAAGAAGTCAGAAGCTTATATTATTTATTCGTGGGAATGCCATGTCGGGGGCGCCAATTATTAATGGGACTAGTCAGTTACCAAACCCTCCAATTATAATAGGTATTACTATAAAGAAAATTATAACAAATGCATGTGCGGTGACGATTACATTATAGATTTGGTCATCGCCTAAAAGGGTTCCTGGTTGTCCTAGTTCTGCTCGAATGAGGAGACTTAGGGCTGTACCAATTATACCAGCTCATGCACCGAAAATAAGGTAAAGTGTGCCGATGTCTTTGTGATTGGTAGAGAATAGTCAACGGTTGATAAAAGTCATAGGTAAGATGGCTGAGTGTTGAAGCGTTAGGCTGTAGTCCTTTTTACAGAGGTTTGATTCCTCTTCTTATCGATTCTGTAGTGAAGTTCATGTTGAGTTGCAAGCTCATTGATGTGTATCAAATATACACCAGGATCTAGTAGGCAGAAGCCTGTTGGATAGGGCATTTAGCTGTTAACTAAAGTTTTATGGGATCGAGGCCCATCTGTCTAGAAAGAGATTCTAGCTTAATTAAAGCGCTTGAGTTGCATTCAGGAAATACAGGTTAATATCCTGTGAATTTTAGCAGAAACTAAGGAGAGCTGGTCCTTGTTTAAGGCTTTGAAGGCCTTCGGTTTAAGTAACCTAAGTTTCTAGGAAATAGTAAGTACTATGGGGGATAATGGTAGGAGTATGATTGACAGAGAAGTAAAGATTGTAGTTAAGGGATTAGTTGGTTTGTTAGTCTGTCATTGTTTTATGTAGTTGGTGAAGTTTGGGGGTAGTGTGATAGTTGCACAGTAGGCTAGACGTAGGTAGAAGAAAAGTCCGAGTAAAGAGAGTAGAGAAATGGCTGTGGCTGTTGCAGTTAGTTCTTGCTTAGTGAGTTCTTGAATAATTAATCATTTGGGTAGAAATCCTGTTAGGGGAGGGAGGCCTGCGAGGGAGAGGAGAGTGAGCATGAAAATTGTAGTTAATGGGGGAATTTTGGTTCATGTGGTTATTACAGTGGATAATTTTAGGGTATTGGTTGTGTTGAGAATAAGGAAGATAGCGGAAGTTGTTATGGTATAGAGATAAAAGGTAATTAAAGTTAGATTGGGGTCATAGTTGAGAATAATAGTTATTCATCCAAGGTGGGCGATGGATGAAAAGGCTAAGACTTTGCGAGTTTGAGTTTGATTTAACCCTATTCAGCCTCCTAGGGCTGCGGAGGCGATAGCTATTGAAGTTAGGAGGGTTGAGTTAAGTGATGGGGATGTTAAGTAGAATAGGGTAATTGGTGGAAATTTTATAATTGTAGCTAGTAGGAGGCATGTTGTTATGGTTGAGCCTTGAAGGACTTCTGGAAATCAGAAATGGAATGGGACTAAGCCTAGTTTGATTGAAATTGCAACTGTTGATAGTATGCATGATATAGGGTGGGTTAGTTGGGTGATGTCTCATTGACCAGAAAATCATGCGTTGATCATGCTAGCAAATAGGAGTAGTGTGGATGCGGTTGCTTGGGTCAGAAAGTATTTAGTAGAAGCTTCAATGGCTCGTGGATGGTGGGTTTTAGAGATTAAGGGAAGGATAGCTAAAGTGTTAATCTCTAAGCCAATTCATGCTGTTATTCAGTGGTTGCTTGAAATTGTGATGGAGGTTCCCAAGAGTAAGCTTGCTGTAGAGATTAATTTAGCTTGAGGATTCATTAGTAAGGGAAGGAGTTAAACCATCATTTTCGGGGTATGGGCCCGATAGCTTAATTAGCTGACCTTACTAGAAAATAATATAGAGGGAGTATAGAGGATTTTGATTCCTTTAGTGTAGGTTCGATTCCTACTTTTCTAAGTTTAGGAAATGAGAGGGTTGGTATACCTCTATGTTTACTTTATCATAGTAACCCTTTTGGATTCAGGCACATTTCCTTGGTTATCTTAGGTAGGGAGGTAGGCCTGCATATGAGATAGGGAGGCTAGTATGTCATAGGCATAAGGCTAGTGTTAGGGGTAGGAAGTTTTTTCAGAGTAAATGTATGAGTTGATCATAGCGGAATCGAGGGTAAGAGGCGCGGATTCATAAGAAGCCTGCGGACAGGAGGAGGGTTTTTGTAGCTAGAGTTAGAGGGAAGAATTCTTGAGGGAGATTGAGTGAGCTGGGGTTCAGGAATAGAATGGTTGTGAGTGCATTTATTAGTATAATATTAGCATATTCAGCTAGGAAGAATAAGGCAAATGGACCTGCAGCATATTCTACATTAAACCCTGAGACTAGTTCAGATTCTCCTTCTGTTAGGTCAAATGGGGCGCGGTTTGTTTCAGCAAGTGAGGAAATATATCATATTATTGCTAGAGGTCAGGAGGAGAAAATGAGGTAAAGAGGTTCTTGTGTAATAGCAAGGGTGTTAAGGGTATAATTACCACTTAGAATAATTACAGATAGGAGAATAATGGCTAGGGTAACCTCATAGGAAATGGTTTGTGCGACTGCTCGGAGGGCGCCAATCAGAGCATATTTTGAATTAGAGGCCCACCCTGATCATAGAATTGAGTAAACTGCTAAGCTGGAGAGGGCCAGGAGGAAAAGTATACCTAGGTTTAGGTCAGTGAGGGGAAATGGTAGGGGGAGAGGCAGTCAGATTGTAATTGCTAAGAGAAGGGCTAGGATAGGGGTAGCTATAAATAGGTAAGGGGATGAAGTTGATGGACGGATTGGTTCTTTAATGAACAGTTTTACTCCATCTGCTATAGGTTGTAATAGGCCAAATGGTCCTACAATGTTAGGTCCTTTTCGGGCTTGTATATAACTTAGAACTTTGCGTTCAACCAGGGTTAGGAATGCTACGGCGATGAGGATGGATAAAGCATAGGATAGTGATATAATGAGGTAAATCAGGACTAAGTGAGTTGCCATATGTTTTATGTGGAGCTAGGGAGAGGATTTGAACCTCTGGGTAAAGGGCTTAAGCCTTCTGCATTTGCCAAGCTCTGCCACGCTAGCGGTCCTTTTCTAGGAAGGGGTTATGGTAGGGCTCTTGGTAATTTAGTTGGGTTCATTACTGGGTGCGAAGGCGTGCCTGTAGCATAGGCCTTACTTCTTCGGTCCTTTCGTACTAGAAGGAGTTATTACATAGATAGAAACCGACCTGGATTGCTCCGGTCTGAACTCAGATCACGTAGGACTGTTAATCGTTGAACAAACGAACCCTTGGTAGCGGTTGCACCACTAGGATGTCCTGATCCAACATCGAGGTCGTAAACCTCCTTGTCGATGTGGGCTCTTGAAGGAGATTGCGCTGTTATCCCTGGGGTAGCTAGGTTCATTAATCAATAATATTGGGTCTGGCTACTATTAGCACGTTGATGAGTTGTTCTTGGTCAAGATGGGTTATCCGGTTTTTGGAGGTTAAGTTTATCTCCAAGGTCGCCCCAACCAAAAAATGCGTACCAGTAAAATCCGAGGGAGTGGGTCCTGTGGAGGAAAATTGTTGGTGGGGATGGTAGCAGGTTTTAAAGTTCCACAGGGTCTTCTTGTCTTATGAAGTTATTCCTGCTTTTGCACAGGAAGATCAATTTCACTGATTATCCGTAGGAGACAGTTAAGACCTCGTTAAGCCATTCATACAAGTCCCGATTTATGGGACAATTGATTGCGCTACCTTTGCACGGTTAGGATACCGCGGCCGTTGAACTTATTGTCACTGGGCAGGCTTCACCTTTAATACTTGACTTAGCTAAAGGCTATGTTTTTGGTAAACAGTCGGGCCTTGGTTTTGCCTAGTTCCTTTTACAGATTTAAATCGTCTTTGAGAGGCACTCCGTAGGTGGGTTAACAAGGTTTTAGATATAGGATCTTGTTAGGGTTAGAAAATATCCTGTAGTTTGTTAATAATGTTATAATGTAAGTTTGTGCCGTAGAGGGGGGGGTCCCTAGTTACTTATTTTAGCATTAATTCTCTTATTTATCATAAGTTAGCCTATTAAGGAAGAGGGAGTCATAGGAAGATTAGGATTTTTAGGTACAGAGCTTTGACGCACTCTTTAATGGTGGCTGCTTGAAGGCCCACAGTTGAGGAACAATTTAATTTATCCGCTGGAAGAGAGTGTGCTCTTTTTTAAAGGAGCTGTACCTCCTTTAAATAACCCTTAATTCATTTCATGTGGGTTGAATATAGTCCTGGGGGGGTGAATTAAGAGAGAACTAAGGTTCGTTTCATAGGCAACCAGCTATCACCCAGCTCGATTGGCTTTTCACCACTACTAACGAGTCATCCCACTCTTTTGCAACAGAGACGGGTTTGCTCAGTAAATAGCTGCTCGTAAGTAGCTCGCTTGGGTTTCGGGGCGGCAAGCTTAAATTGGCATTTTGCTTGGGAAGTTCTTGCTAAATCATGATGCAAAAGGTACAAGGATTGGTCTTTGCTATTTAGCGCTTGGCTTGTCATTGTTATTTCATTTTTCCCTTACGGTACATGGTCTCTATCGCGTCTTGAGTTCACCTTTCTATCGCCTATACTAGGTTAAGTGAGAGAATGCTTTGATTTAGTGGGTGGCATGGTTTAGTTCATATGTAATTTGGTAGCAGAGCTAGAGTTAGGCTTCAAGACGATCTGGTGAGGAGCAGATATCTTTCAGGTGTAAGCTGAATGCTTTTTTTATAGCTACGTCTTGGTAAACTAAGTGCACCTTCCGGTACACTTACCTTGTTACGACTTGCCTCATCTTTAGCTTGAGAGCCTATTATGAATAAGATTGGTTGTAGCTTGTGAGGAGGGTGACGGGCGGTATGTACGTGCTTCAGAGCCAACTTAAAGGGGGCATTATTATCCTGCTTTACTGCTAAATCCGCCTTTTGGGAGTGGTTTCACGCTCCCTGTCGTGGGAAGGGGTTTTCTATGCTAGAAAATGTAGCCCATTTCTACCACCCCATGAGCTATACCTTGACCTGTCTTATTAGCGGGTGGGGTTGCTATTGTGCTCACTGTTGAACCCTCAGTTTAGGGGTGAGCTGACGACGGCGGTATATAGGCTGATTTGGCTAGGGATGGTTGGGTGTATCGTGGGTTATCGATTATAGAACAGGCTCCTCTAGGTGGGTTTGGAGCACCGCCAAGTCCTTAGAGTTTTAAGCGTTTGTGCTCGTAGTTCTCAGGCGGATGCTTAAGTGGTGAAAGCATCGGGATTTAGGGCCAGGCATAGTGGGGTATCTAATCCCAGTTTGTGTCCTGGCTTTCGTGGGGTTTTGTTGATCATGGGACTAAGATCGTTTTTATGGGAGTATTAAATGCATCTTATGCTTATAACAGCTTGGTTGCATGTCAGTCTTAGTTGAAGTGATAGTGAAAAGCCACTCTTTACGCCGTATAAAGTTAATTTGGGTTTCTTGTGTGACCGCGGTGGCTGGCACAAGATTTACCAACCCTGATAAGTTGCTTTAACTAAGTCAAGTTTACACTTATTGCTTAATATTAATTACTGCTGAGTACCCTTGGGGGTGTGGCGATGCAAGGCGTTTTGGGCTGCAATTGGGGAAGTGTGCCTGATGCCTGCTCCTACTGTCTTTTTAAGGTATTGAGGGCATTTTCACTGGGGCGCGGATACTTGCATGTATATATTTGGCAAGAACTAACTGTAAGGTTAGGACTAAGTCTTTTTTGTCCTTGGGTATGTGTAATAGCCGTCTTAACATCTTCAGTGTTATGCTTTATTGTAAGCTACAAGAACTAGGATTGTTTTTGGGTCAAGTGGTTATTATTAGGGTTTATGTTTTAGTTATGGAGGTAGTTGATGTTGATTTAGGATTGGTTCGGTTAGTGGGTTTTAGGTGGTTGGGGAAATAGTTTGGTGGATAACAAAAATGTGTTGGTTGAGCAATTGGAAGTGTAGAAGGAGGTTTGATTGTTGGATTGAATAAGTAGGTTTAGTTAAGATTATGTGTTCTTGTAGTTGAAATTACAACGGTGGTTTTTCAGGCCAAAGGTCTTGGGTAGAAGCCAAGCAGGAATTGTTATGACGTATTTTATACTTTTTTTAAGTGTTAGTTTTATTTTGGGGGGGTTGGCAGTGGCTTCTAATCCTTCTCCTTATTATGCAGTGGTTGGGTTGGTGTTAGCGTCTGTTGTAGGGTGTGGATGGTTAATGAGTTTGGGGGTGTCTTTTGTGTCATTGGTGTTATTTTTAGTATATTTGGGTGGGATGTTAGTGGTTTTTGTGTATTCGGTTTCATTAGCAGCGGATCCGTATCCTGAAGCTTGAGGGGACTGGCGGGTTGTGGGGTATGGGGTTGGGTTAGTTTTAGCGCTGGGGGGAGGGGTGTTTGTTATGGGGTTATCAGGGTTACGGTGATTGGGGTTGGATACGGTGGATAGTGGGGGTGTTTTGCCAGTTCGGCTAGATTTTGAGGGTGCGGCTATGTTTTATTCTTGGGGGGTGGGGCAATTTTTAGTTGCAGGTTGGGGCTTGTTGTTGACGTTGTTTGTTGTGCTAGAGCTTGTGCGAGGATTATCTCGGGGGGCAATTCGGGCGGTTTAAGGGGGCAAATTCAGAAAATAGTTTAATGAAAATACCAGCTTTGGGAGTTGGTGATAAGGGTTTGATTCCTTTTTTTCTGAGGGGTAAGGGGATAAGATTTGGGGTTAATTATTAGAGGAGTGTAGGAAAAAAGTGTTAATTGGGGTGGTGGGGTTGGAAGGGGAAAGAAAATAGTTAAGGTTGCCAATTAGGCGGGGAAATGGGTAGAAGGTAGTGGGGTGAGTTTAAGTGTAAACGAATGAATAAACAAACAAATGATGAAAGGAAAAAATGGGGTGAGTTTAAGTGTAAACGAATGAATAAACAAACAAATGATGAAAGGAAAAAATGGGGTGAGTTTAAGTGTAAACGAATGAATAAACAAACAAATGATGAAAGGAAAAAATGGGGTGAGTTTAAGTGTAAACGAATGAATAAACAAACAAATGATGAAAGGAAAAAATGGGGTGAGTTTAAGTGTAAACGAATGAATAAACAAACAAATGATGAAAGGAAAAAATGGGGTGAGTTTAAGTGTAAACGAATGAATAAACAAACAAATGATGAAAGGAAAAAATGGGGTGTAACAAGTTGGATAAAAAATTTTTACAAATTGATGATGCAAATTTTATTGATTGGGAAATTAGGGAAATGGAATGTTTGTAAAATAAAAAATTTTTGTTAAAAAATTTTTTAACGAAAATTAGTGATGAATAAGGGAAAAGTCCCTAGATCATTGCAAAAATGACAAAATTTTTTGTGATTTTTTGTGATTTTTTGTGAAATTTTCAAGAAAAAATATGTCTGGCGTGCATTAATTAAACTGCAACTTGATGAGAGACGTAATTGAGAAACCAAGCCAACAGCACCTGACGGTGAATCAGTGCAACAGTATGAGACCGAGAAGCATCCTGCCTACCATATCATTAATTTACCCGCGAAAGTGAGAAAACCGCTCGCCGACCACAAGGGGTACATGTCAACCATATATGGGAGCCCCCTGGCGGAGCACTCTGAAGGGCTTATTGAGATCTACCCCAAAAAAAAAACCAAAAGTATAGAAAAGGGAAAATGCCGCGATCACGAGGTCCAAATTGGTCAAGCATCCCCAACCATTAGTAACGGAGCGCAAGTTTAGGAAAATTAAGCAAGTTATGGCCCTGACCGAGGAACCAGAGGCGACAAAGAGCAATTTATGAGAGCGGGTGTAGGGTGGTAGATGAAAGAACGCACCTGAAGCTGGGCATGATAAACATTACTAACGCCGGGTTGCTGGTTTCTCGTGAGAGGTACGATTAATAAATAACCCAGCGCCTCTTGGTCAGTACATAGAGCAAGGTTAAGTGGTGAGAGGTCCTTGAACGGTGGATTCTGGGTCTTTGGAGGTTCCTCGTGTTGTGAAGGTTTTTATGCGAAAGTTAGCGGTGTTAGGTTTTAGTCCGATTAGCGGGATTGTTCCTAGAACATGACATGTTATGAGGTTGTATGGGAATGTGCCTAGATCTGTCTATGGCCGGTTTTGGATGGTATGGGAGAAGATGTGAAGATTTGGTTGGTTTTACAATAATGGTATGCCTGAGTTTCCTGCATGGATTTTATGTCTAATGTGGTGGAGAATGCGATGCAAAGTAATACATACCATAGCGTATGGGGGGAGGGGGGGCCCCCCATGTACGTATTAATTGGGAAATTTGAGGAACTTGAATATTTTTTTGGGAACTTGAATTTTTTTGGACAACTCTAAGAAGGGGGTGATCTTCAATCTTTGGTTTACAAGACCAATGTTTTTTATAAACTATTAGAGTAGTTAGAGATTAAGTATCTTGTTTTCTAGAAGGCTGATAGTGGGGAATAGGATAAGGATGATAGTAAAGTAGGTAGCTGATGCAAGTTGCCCAATGATGATAAATGGATGTTCAACTGGTTGACTACCGATTCATGTAAGGATCAAAAGGTTAGTAACTAGGATTCAAAATAGGAGTTGGGAGATGGGTCGGAAGGTTATTGTTCGTTGCTTTGACATGTGGAGGAATGGGGCTAAAAATAGAATTAGGACGGAGGCAGCGAGAGCTAGGACTCCTCCTAATTTGTTAGGGATTGATCGTAGAATAGCATATGCAAATAGGAAGTATCATTCAGGTTTAATATGAGGAGGTGTAACTAATGGATTTGCAGGTGTAAAATTTTCTGGGTCTCCTAAAAGGTTAGGTGAGAATATAGCAAGTGTTATTAGTGGGATGAGGAGGAATAGAAGGCCTAACACGTCTTTCATTGAGAAGTAAGGGTGAAATGGGATTTTATCACAGTCTGAATGAATGCCTAGGGGGTTGTTTGAGCCTGTTTCATGTAGGAAGGTTAGGTGAATGAAAGTGAGACCTGCAATCAAGAATGGGAGAAGGAAGTGAAGGGCGAAGAATCGGGTGAGCGTAGGGTTATCAACTGAGAACCCTCCTCAGGCTCATTCTACAAGTGTTTGGCCAATATAGGGGATAGCTGAGAATAAGTTAGTAATTACTGTGGCGCCTCAGAATGATATTTGGCCTCATGGGAGAACATATCCTACGAAAGCAGTTGCTATTAAAGTTAGGAGGAGAACAACTCCTGTGTTTCAGGTTTCTTTATATAGGTAGGAACCATAGTAGAATCCTCGTCCAATGTGTAGGTAGATGCACATGAAGAAGAAGGAGGCACCGTTTGCGTGGAGGTTTCGGATCAGTCAACCGAATTGGACATTTCGACATGTATGAGCAACGGATGTGAATGCTAGAGTGATATCTGCTGTATAGTGCATTGCCAGTAAAAGGCCAGTGGTAATTTGAATTATTAGGCAGATGCCTAGGAGAGATCCGAAATTTCATCAAGCGGAAATGTTTGATGGTGTTGGGAGATCAATTAAGGAGTTATTGATTATTTTTAGAAGAGGATGATGTTTTCGTAGGTTGGGGGTCATTAATTTTTAGTTCTGTGTAAGTGAGATAATAATTAAGATAGACAGAGCGAAGGTTCCTAGGTAGGTTTTGATTAATCCGGAGTGGAAAGTAGTTAGGGTTTTAGATGTTTTGAGTTGAAGGATTGCTAGTCCTTCTGGGCCAATTTTTTTATATCAGGATAGGTCGATTAGGTGGGATGCAATGTTTTGGCCGTTGCTTAGGAGGTTGGTGGAGCTGAGGCGGTGTATGAGGGGATTAAAGTATCCTAGAGTGTTGGAGAAGTTTATAGTCATATTTTGCTTAGGAAGGGTGAGTGAATGCGTGAGTTTTGATAGTTCCAGTGCTAGAATAATACCTAATGTTGTGATAATGATGGCTGTGGTTTTTGTAAGAAGAGGCATAGTTATAGGAGGGGTTTTTGTGGGAGAAATATAAGAGGTGATTAGTAATCCAGCCATGATACTTCCGAGAGCAAGACGGGTGATTGGGTTTGTGACTGCTGGGTTGTTTTCATTAATGGGGGTAATAGAAGGAATTCGGGTGTAGTCGGTTTGTACTAGTAGGGTTATACGCAGGCTATAAGTTGCAGTAAATGATGTGGCTACAAGTGTTAGAAGGAGCGCTCAGGTGTTTAAGTAGGAGGTGTTGAGGCTTTCGATGATGAGGTCTTTTGAGTAGAACCCTGCTAGAAATGGGGTTCCTATGAGAGCTAGGTTTCCGATTGTCAGACATGAAGTGGTTGTAGGGAGTAATTTTTGTAGACCTCCTATTTTTCGGATGTCTTGTTCACCGTTGAGGCTATGGATGATAGATCCAGAGCAGAGGAAGAGTATGGCTTTGAAGAATGCGTGGGTGGAAATATGTAGAAAGGCTAGTTGGGGTAGGTTTAAGCCAATAGTAACTATTATTAGGCCTAATTGGCTGGATGTAGAGAAAGCAATAATTTTTTTGATGTCGTTTTGGGTAAGAGCGCATGTAGCGGCAAATAGTGTGGATAGGGCACCTATACAGAGGCACGCAGTTAGAGCGATTTGATTACTACATAATATGTGGTGAGTGCGAATTAATAGAAAGATTCCGGCAACTACTATTGTACTGGAATGGAGTAGAGCGGATACAGGAGTTGGTCCTTCTATAGCGGCTGGGAGTCACGGGTGGAGGCCGAATTGGGCGGATTTACCTGTGGCTGCTAAAATGAGTCCTATAAGAGGAAGTAAGGGTATTTGGTTTGGGTAAGATGGTTGTTGAATTTCTCATGTATTGATTGAAGAGGCTAATCATGCTATGCAGAGGATCAGTCCGATATCTCCGATACGATTATAAAGTACGGCTTGGAGTGCGGCGGTGTTAGCTTCTGCTCGGCCGTATCATCATCCGATTAGGAGGAAGGATATAATTCCAACTCCTTCTCAGCCAATAAATAGGAGGAATATGTTGTTGGCGATAATTAAGATTAGCATAGCAATGAGGAAAATTAAGAGGTAGAGAGAGAATTTTGTGGCATGAGGTTCTGAGGCTATGTACCATGTTGCGAATTGTAGAATAGATCATGTTACGAATAGAGCAATGGGGAAGAATATTAAGGAGTATTGGTCTATTTTAAGGTTAAAAGGGATTTTGAAGTTTGTAATGAATTTTCACTCTCAATAGAAGGTAGTGTTTTCCATATTAGAATAGATAGAGAGGATTATGGGAATTAAACTGGTCATGAAGGAAGTTTTGACAGTATATATAATGGTGGTTGGGGAGTTTTGATAGTTCTTGGATAGAAGGGGAAGAAGAATAGGAGTAGAAAGAATGGCCAAGGTTAGGAATATGGAGGTGTTGAGAATTAATGGAAAGTCCATTACTTTTACTTGGACTTGCACCAAGATGAATGGCTCCTAAGACCAGTGGATTGCTATTATCCTTTAAAAGTAAGGGGGCTGAGGTCTTAGGCTCAGATGCAAGAGTTAGCAGTTCTTGTTGGTTAAACCTCCCCTCGGCAGGCAAGAAGAGTTTAACTTCTATTTTTAGGATCACAGTCTAATGTTTGGCTTAAAACTATGCTTGCATATGGGGATTCCTGAGATTAGTTCTGGTTTTAGGATGAGGAGAAGGGAGGGTAGAATGTGGAGTGTTATAAGGAGATGTTCTCGCGTATTCGAATTTTGGGTAGTTGTGATGTAAGTTGGGGTTGGTCCTCGTTGGGTTATAAGGAGTATGTAGAGGGTGTAGGCTGCAGTCAGTAGAGTTGCGATTCCGGTTAGGATGATAGTGAATGCAGATCAATTGAAGAGAGCAATTATGATAGTTAGTTCAGCTATTAGATTAGTGGTAGGAGGAAGAGCCATGTTAGTTAGGTTAGCTAGAAGTCATCAGATTCCTATGAGAGGTAGGAGGGGTTGTAGGCCTCGTGTTAAGAGGAGGGTGCGGCTGTGTATGCGTTCATAATTTGTATTAGCTAGGCAAAATAGTATGGAAGAGGTGAGTCCATGTGAAATTATCAAGATTATCGCTCCTGAAAAAGATCAATGGGTTTGGATTATTGTTGCGGCAATGACTAGGCCTATATGGCTTACCGAGGAGTAGGCGATTAGAGATTTAAGGTCAATTTGGCGTAGGCAGATGGAGCTTGTTATTAATGCCCCTCATAGGGCTAAGGTTAGGAATGGGTAGTAGAGGTAGTCGAGCAGGGAGTTTAAGACCATTGAGATACGTATAATGCCGTACCCTCCAAGTTTGAGGAGGAGTGCGGCTAGAAGTATGGACCCTGCGATTGGTGCCTCTACGTGGGCTTTTGGGAGTCATAGGTGTAATCCATAAAGGGGGGCTTTTACTATGAAAGCGAGTAGTAGGGCTAGGCTTGATATGAGGCCTGTTCAGGAGTTTGTAAGGGATGGATGTGAAAGTTTTATTATAATGATGTGCATGGACCCTGTTTGAGTGTGAAGATAAAGGATCGCAACTAATAGGGGAAGAGAACTGACTAGGGTATAGAATAAGAGGTAGACCCCAGCACTTAAACGTTCTGGTTGGCTGCCCCATCGTGTAATTAGAATTAGAGTAGGGATTAAGGTTGCTTCGAATGCAATATAAAACAATATCAGTTCTAAGGCTGAGAAGGCCAGGATGATAAATGGTTGAGCAAGGATTATGGTTATGATAAATATATATTTTCGTGTAGGGGGCTCTTGCTGGAGGTGATTTTGGCTTGCTAACATTATAAGGGGCAGAAGTCAACAAGATAGGACTAATAAGGGGGATGAAATTTGGTCGATACCAAGTCATGGGGATAGGTTCTTGTTAGGGTGGTAGGTTGAAGAGAGTCACTGTAAGCTGGCGGTTGCGATTAAGAGGCTGTGGGAAGTGACATTAAGTCAAAGAAATTTTTGGGGTGATAGGAGGGTTATAGGGAGTAGTATGATCGTGGGGAGAATAATTTTTAGCATTGTAGAAGGTTTAGATTATGCAAATGATCTGACCCGTGAGTTCGGGTGGAAGCTACTAGAATTGCCAGGCCGGCGCCTGCTTCACAGGCTGAAAATGCTAGTATGAGAATGGGTATTAGGGAGGGGGATGTTGTTTGGGTTTGGATGGGCCACATGGATAGGGCAATGTATATGGATAGTATTATACTTTCTAAGCATAGTAGGGCGGAAATTAGGTGTATTCGGTGAAAGGCTAGTCCTAGGCTGCTTAGGGCGAAGGCAGAGTAGAAGCTTAAATGTAGAAAGGTCATTGAGAAAGTCACAGAGTGGGACTGTGGTTTGTTGAGCCGAAATCAACTGTCTTAATTAGACTAACTTTCTGTAGTTATTCTGCTCATTCTAAGCCCCCTTGTATCCATTCATAGATTAATCCGAATGCGAGGAGGAGAATAATGGCGAAGGTTCAGGTTAAAGTATTGAGGGGGGAGAGAAGTTGAGTAGCTCATGGGAGGGGTAGTAAGAGGGCGATTTCTAGGTCGAACAAGAGAAATAAGATTGCGACAAGAAAGAATCGGATTGAAAAAGGGAGACGGGCTGAGCCCAGTGGGTCAAAGCCACATTCATATGGGGATAGTTTTTCTGAATCTGGATTTATTTGAGCCAGTCAAAGGTTTAATGAAGTTAGGATAATACATAGTGATAGAGAGGTTGTAAATATAAAGAGGATTATGTTAATTGCCTTTCTCTGGTTTTGATCCAGATTTTAGAGATTGGAAGTCAATTGTAATTAATATACTAGAAAGGCAGGATCCTCATCAGTAGATTGTTATATAGAGGAATAGTCAGATAATATCAACAAAATGTCAGTATCAAGCCGCTGCTTCAAAGCCAAAGTGGTGGTTGGGTGTGAAATGGAATTTGATGAGACGGAAAAGGCAAATTAAGAGAAAGGATGACCCAATGATTACGTGAAGGCCATGGAATCCTGTGGCTACAAAGAAGGTGGATCCATAGATTCCATCAGCAATTGAGAATGGCGCTTCATAATATTCTATTGCTTGAAGTGCTGTAAAGTAGAATCCTAACAGGACAGTTATGAGTAGGGCCTGAGTAGCTTGATTTCGGTTACCTTCTGTAATGCTATGATGAGCTCATGTAACGGTAACTCCTGAAGCTAAAAGGATGGCAGTGTTTAGTAGAGGTACTTCTATTGGATTGAGGGGTTTGATTCCCATAGGGGGTCATTGCCCTCCGAGTTCTGGGGTGGGGACTAAGCTAGAGTGAAAGAATGCTCAGAAGAATCCTAGAAAGAAGAAGGCTTCGGAGGTAATGAATAGAATTATTCCGTAGCGTAAGCCTTTTTGGACTGTTAGAGTATGGTGACCTTGGAATGTGCTTTCTCGTACGATATCACGCCATCATTGAATTATTACTAAAATTATGGAAAGCAGGCCTAGGAGTAAGAGTTGCATGGAATTGTGATGGAATCATATGGCCAATCCGGAGGTAGTAAGGAGAGCGGCCGCAGCTCCGAAAATGGGTCAGGGGCTTGGGTCTACTATATGGAAGGAGTGGGCTTGGTGTGTCATTAAAGGTTAAATGTTTTCTTGTAAGTAAAGGCTTAGTAGTAGTACAAAGACATAGGCTTGGATTATTGCTACGGCTACTTCTAAAATTGTTAGGAGAAGGAGAATAGCTGTGGTTAAGAGGGATACTGCAGGTATAATGGGAAGGAGGACAGCAGTGGCTGTAGAAATGAGTTGGATAAGTAGATGTCCTGCTGTGAGGTTGGCTGTAAGGCGGACTCCTAAGGCAAGTGGACGAATGAGAAGGCTTGTTGTTTCGATTATGATAAGGGCAGGGATTAGGGGTGTTGGGGTACCTTCTGGCAAGAGGTGTCCTAGGGAAGCTGAGGGTTGGTTTCGTAGGCCTGTTAATAGTGTAGCAAGTCATAGGGGGAAGGCAAGGGCTAGGTTTATTGATAGTTGAGTAGTAGGTGTGAATGTGTAGGGTAAAAGGCCTAATAGGTTGATTATTAATAGTATGATTATGAGTGATGATAAGATTAGGGCTCATTTGTGGCCTTTTTTGTTTAATGGGGTTATCAGTTGTTTTGTAATTAGGTGGAAGAATCAGAGTTGAAGCGTTGAAAGACGATTTGTAACTCATCGGTTGCCAGGGGAGGGAAGCAAGAGAGTTGGGAACAATAGAGAGATCAGAATAAGGGGGATTCCTAGAAGTGTTGGGCTTATAAATTGGTCGAAGAAGCTTAGGTTCATGGTCAGTCTCAAGGGTAAGTTTTTATAGTGGATAATGTTTTGTTGGATGGCGAGTTGGTTGGAGTAAATAATAAAAGTTTAGGTTGAAGGATGAGGGAAAAAGTGAGTCATGAAGTAAGTATAATAAAGAGTCAGGGCGCTGGGTTTAGCTGAGGCATGTCATTAAGGAGGATGGGTAGTCCTCTTTCTCTAGCTTAAAAGGCTAGTGCTGGTTCATAGCTTCTTAATGATTAGGATGTTAGAAGTGAAGATCAGTTTTCGAAGTCTGTTAGAGGAGCTGATTCCACTACAATGGGTATGAAGCTGTGATTGGCTCCACAGATTTCTGAGCATTGGCCGTAGAAGATTCCAGGGCGGGTTGTGATGAAGGAAGTTTGATTTAGTCGTCCTGGAATTGCATCGGTTTTTACACCAAGGCTGGGCACGGCTCATGAGTGGAGGACATCATCAGCTGTGACGATAACTCGGATTGGGGATTCTATTGGGATAACAATGCGGTTATCAACTTCTAGGAGGCGGAAGTGACCAAGTGGTAGGTCTGTGGTTGGTAACATGTAAGAGTCAAAGGATAAATCTTTGAAGTCTGTGTATTCATAGGATCAATATCATTGATGACCAATGGCTTTAAGGGTAAGGTCGGGTTCGTCGATTTCGTCTATTATGTAGAGGATTTGAAGGGATGGGAGGGCTAGTATAATTAGGACGATGGCAGGTAGAATTGTTCAGACAAGTTCTACTTCTTGTGCGTCGACGGTGTTAGAGGATAGTTTTTCTATGAGTATAAGAGCTAGGAGGTATAGAACTAGGCTACAGATGGCTAGAGCAACTATTAGGGCATGATCATGAAATTCGATGAGTTCTTCTATAATAGGGGATGAAGCGTCTTGAAAACCAAGTTGAGAGTGGTTGGCCATAATGTGGAAGGTGGGATGTACTGGGTTTTCACCTGTGATTTAGTCTTGACAAGACTATGTAATTATTTTACTAACAACCCATAAGAAAGAAGCATGAGTGGTTAGATGCGGTTGGCTTGAAACCAGCTTATGAGGGTTCGATTCCTTCCTTTCTTGTACTTGAACAAAAGCTGGTTCTTCGAAGGTGTGGTAAGGGGGAGGGCAGCCGTGAATTCATTCGATGTTTGTGGAAGTAAGTTCTGGTTGTAATACTTTTCGTTTGGATGCGAAGGCTTCTCAGATAATAAATATCAGTATAATTACGGCTATCATGGAGATAAGGGAGCCAATGGAGGATAGGGAATTCCATAAGGTATAAGCATCTGGATAGTCTGAGTATCGACGTGGTATACCAGCTAAACCTAGGAAATGTTGTGGGAAGAATGTTAGGTTAACCCCAAAGAATATTACCCCGAAGTGGGCTTTAGCTCACGTAGGATGGAGGGTGTAACCAGTAAATAGTGGGAATCAATGTGTGAAGCCAGCTAAGATGGCGAATACTGCTCCCATAGACAGTACGTAGTGGAAGTGTGCAACTACGTAGTAGGTATCGTGTAAGGCAATATCTAGGGAGGAGTTAGCAAGAACGATACCTGTTAGTCCACCAATGGTGAAGAGGAAAATGAAGCCTAGGGCTCATAGTATGGGTGGGTCTCATTTAATTGTCCCACCATGTAGGGTGGCTAGTCAACTGAAAACTTTAATGCCAGTAGGAATTGCAATAATTATGGTAGCAGATGTAAAGTATGCTCGGGTATCTACGTCCATTCCAACTGTGAATATGTGGTGGGCTCATACGATGAAGCCTAGGAAACCAATAGATAATATGGCTCAGACTATGCCTATGTAGCCGAAGGGTTCTTTTTTACCAGCGTAGTAGGCTACGACGTGGGAGATAATTCCGAATCCTGGCAGAATAAGGATGTAGACTTCTGGGTGTCCAAAAAATCAAAATAAGTGTTGATATAAAATTGGGTCTCCACCTCCTGCGGGGTCGAAGAATGTAGTGTTTAGGTTTCGATCTGTTAGAAGTATTGTAATGCCAGCAGCTAGAACTGGTAGGGAGAGGAGAAGTAGTACTGCGGTGATTAGGACGGATCAAACAAATAGGGGGGTTTGGTATTGTGAAAGAGCAGGTGGTTTTATGTTAATTGCTGTAGTAATAAAGTTGATTGCTCCGAGGATAGAGGAGACACCTGCTAGGTGAAGGGAGAAAATGGCGAGGTCTACTGATGCACCAGCGTGGGCTAGGTTTCCAGCTAGGGGTGGGTATACTGTTCATCCTGTCCCGGCCCCAGCTTCAACTGTGGAAGATGCTAAAAGTAGTAAGAAGGATGGGGGAAGAAGTCAGAAGCTTATATTATTTATTCGTGGGAATGCCATGTCGGGGGCGCCAATTATTAATGGGACTAGTCAGTTACCAAACCCTCCAATTATAATAGGTATTACTATAAAGAAAATTATAACAAATGCATGTGCGGTGACGATTACATTATAGATTTGGTCATCGCCTAAAAGGGTTCCTGGTTGTCCTAGTTCTGCTCGAATGAGGAGACTTAGGGCTGTACCAATTATACCAGCTCATGCACCGAAAATAAGGTAAAGTGTGCCGATGTCTTTGTGATTGGTAGAGAATAGTCAACGGTTGATAAAAGTCATAGGTAAGATGGCTGAGTGTTGAAGCGTTAGGCTGTAGTCCTTTTTACAGAGGTTTGATTCCTCTTCTTATCGATTCTGTAGTGAAGTTCATGTTGAGTTGCAAGCTCATTGATGTGTATCAAATATACACCAGGATCTAGTAGGCAGAAGCCTGTTGGATAGGGCATTTAGCTGTTAACTAAAGTTTTATGGGATCGAGGCCCATCTGTCTAGAAAGAGATTCTAGCTTAATTAAAGCGCTTGAGTTGCATTCAGGAAATACAGGTTAATATCCTGTGAATTTTAGCAGAAACTAAGGAGAGCTGGTCCTTGTTTAAGGCTTTGAAGGCCTTCGGTTTAAGTAACCTAAGTTTCTAGGAAATAGTAAGTACTATGGGGGATAATGGTAGGAGTATGATTGACAGAGAAGTAAAGATTGTAGTTAAGGGATTAGTTGGTTTGTTAGTCTGTCATTGTTTTATGTAGTTGGTGAAGTTTGGGGGTAGTGTGATAGTTGCACAGTAGGCTAGACGTAGGTAGAAGAAAAGTCCGAGTAAAGAGAGTAGAGAAATGGCTGTGGCTGTTGCAGTTAGTTCTTGCTTAGTGAGTTCTTGAATAATTAATCATTTGGGTAGAAATCCTGTTAGGGGAGGGAGGCCTGCGAGGGAGAGGAGAGTGAGCATGAAAATTGTAGTTAATGGGGGAATTTTGGTTCATGTGGTTATTACAGTGGATAATTTTAGGGTATTGGTTGTGTTGAGAATAAGGAAGATAGCGGAAGTTGTTATGGTATAGAGATAAAAGGTAATTAAAGTTAGATTGGGGTCATAGTTGAGAATAATAGTTATTCATCCAAGGTGGGCGATGGATGAAAAGGCTAAGACTTTGCGAGTTTGAGTTTGATTTAACCCTATTCAGCCTCCTAGGGCTGCGGAGGCGATAGCTATTGAAGTTAGGAGGGTTGAGTTAAGTGATGGGGATGTTAAGTAGAATAGGGTAATTGGTGGAAATTTTATAATTGTAGCTAGTAGGAGGCATGTTGTTATGGTTGAGCCTTGAAGGACTTCTGGAAATCAGAAATGGAATGGGACTAAGCCTAGTTTGATTGAAATTGCAACTGTTGATAGTATGCATGATATAGGGTGGGTTAGTTGGGTGATGTCTCATTGACCAGAAAATCATGCGTTGATCATGCTAGCAAATAGGAGTAGTGTGGATGCGGTTGCTTGGGTCAGAAAGTATTTAGTAGAAGCTTCAATGGCTCGTGGATGGTGGGTTTTAGAGATTAAGGGAAGGATAGCTAAAGTGTTAATCTCTAAGCCAATTCATGCTGTTATTCAGTGGTTGCTTGAAATTGTGATGGAGGTTCCCAAGAGTAAGCTTGCTGTAGAGATTAATTTAGCTTGAGGATTCATTAGTAAGGGAAGGAGTTAAACCATCATTTTCGGGGTATGGGCCCGATAGCTTAATTAGCTGACCTTACTAGAAAATAATATAGAGGGAGTATAGAGGATTTTGATTCCTTTAGTGTAGGTTCGATTCCTACTTTTCTAAGTTTAGGAAATGAGAGGGTTGGTATACCTCTATGTTTACTTTATCATAGTAACCCTTTTGGATTCAGGCACATTTCCTTGGTTATCTTAGGTAGGGAGGTAGGCCTGCATATGAGATAGGGAGGCTAGTATGTCATAGGCATAAGGCTAGTGTTAGGGGTAGGAAGTTTTTTCAGAGTAAATGTATGAGTTGATCATAGCGGAATCGAGGGTAAGAGGCGCGGATTCATAAGAAGCCTGCGGACAGGAGGAGGGTTTTTGTAGCTAGAGTTAGAGGGAAGAATTCTTGAGGGAGATTGAGTGAGCTGGGGTTCAGGAATAGAATGGTTGTGAGTGCATTTATTAGTATAATATTAGCATATTCAGCTAGGAAGAATAAGGCAAATGGACCTGCAGCATATTCTACATTAAACCCTGAGACTAGTTCAGATTCTCCTTCTGTTAGGTCAAATGGGGCGCGGTTTGTTTCAGCAAGTGAGGAAATATATCATATTAT
This sequence comes from Pseudopipra pipra, assembly GCF_036250125.1. NCBI lineage: Eukaryota > Metazoa > Chordata > Aves > Passeriformes > Pipridae > Pseudopipra > Pseudopipra pipra. Next base: position 28,839 of record NW_026991010.1, read on the forward strand.
TGCTAGAGGTCAGGAGGAGAAAATGAGGTAAAGAGGTTCTTGTGTAATAGCAAGGGTGTTAAGGGTATAATTACCACTTAGAATAATTACAGATAGGAGAATAATGGCTAGGGTAACCTCATAGGAAATGGTTTGTGCGACTGCTCGGAGGGCGCCAATCAGAGCATATTTTGAATTAGAGGCCCA
>NW_026991011.1:0-28941 GCF_036250125.1 Pseudopipra pipra
GAGACATTCCTGAGGACTCACAGGAGCTGAGTGTTGGAGCTCAATGAAGAAGGCACTGTGTGTGCTCAAGCATCCAGGCTTTTAGCATTATCTGTCTGGTACATTAATATGCTAATTGTAAGAGAAGAAACGTGGAACTAATTCCATGTATTGTTCATGTAAAAGCATCTAGGTAACAGTAAGATAGGGCTGTATGAAAACAGGCATAATCACATTACTTTTGATGTATTCTAGAACAGGAATACACAGCATGTTCTCCTATTTAAATAGGTTAACAGACTGTTTAGTTACAACAGCAGCAAGAAAATTGAAATCTATTTCTAATTTTCACACAGAAGCTGCTTTCTCTTGTATCCCTGAAATGCAGCTGGACAGCTTCTTCTTATAAATTGCAGTTGTGAAGCAAAGAGCAAGGAGCAAGAGAGACAGCTTTCAGATTAGTAAATTTGTTTATTCCAAAGTCATAAAACACCACTTTGCTGTTAATAACAATGATTTAACAGTTGGCTCTTAAACTATCTCTCTTCTGTTTGGGTTTTATTACTACCTTCTCAAAATCTCCTATAATTGATCAATTCAGAAATGATGAGAAAAGAAAAAAGGTGAAGGGAAGCATGTTTGCTTTGGTCTAATGATTTTAAACAAGCCTGATGTGTCAGCCAACAGAAAGTGCTGTTGATATAATCATGAAAGGTACGGGTAACTTACTCTACTTTCACATTAAACTAAATCTGTATGATCCAGGAGCTGGAGCTTTCTGCTTGACTGCTAAGAAAATATCAAATAATGTCATATTTTTAAACTGAGTTCTGAGGCTGATGGTGATTTACAGCCAAATGTTTATGATAGAATCAAAAAGCCTTTCTTTGTTCATTTTTGTTGCAGGTCAGCTTCTATGATTTCTGAGCTTCATCACGTGAATAAGACCAGCCTTACTTTAAAAATGGTTCCCTGGATGACCGAAATATCAAATTCCTTTAAAATTGTCCTGAGCCCTTAACACCACAGAGCCATATTTAACTTATTGCCAGAGACTATAAAATAAAATATTACTGCTTGGTTACACACCGTACTTGTTGTTCTGTGCTCTCTTTATAAGGGAAGCAAAACAACTGCTGCATATCTGCCCACTTTGGAACTATTTGCCATTTCGTGCTATGATTAAAATTATTAATTACTTTTAATGGCTAATGAATATTCTATTATTATGTAGCTCAAACTTACTACAGTGTTTGGTGTCTCTTTGTGTTTCCCCAAAAGTCTTTGGACCTGCCAAACAGAGTTGGAAATATAATCAGGTGTTTTCATGCTATTTTCATTACTGGTCTCTCCCTGGCCAAACCAACACTGCTGCAGGAGTATTTTATTTGATGTGTTTCACCTTCGCCTTCAAGGTTGTGCTGAGACCACCACAAAAGGACACTGGAGGGAAAAGTATTAAGTAAAGTAGCAGAGGTTTCCTGGGCTGTGAGGAGGAAATGGCCTACTGTCAGTTCAAGCAATGGGTAAAGGTTTACCAAGTTTATGATAAAAGATAAGAACCACCACCATCATGCATCAATGTGAAGGTTTTTTCATCTGAAATCACTGAAAATTTTACCCAAACAGCACAGCAATGTAGCAAACAGACTGTAAAGTCTTTGGCATCCCACAAGCCCTGCAAGAGTATTGATGTTTTTGTTGATCATCTGTGCTGGGAAAAAACTACAAGTCTTTGCAAAGGAAATAGCAAACCTGAGCCTCCTACCTGCTGCCTTTGTTTAGTTCCAGCCAAACTACTTTATTATTCATGAGCTACATAATACAAGTAGCATGTTAGAATCTATATAGACAGGTGGAGAAGAAAGTAATACCAGAGGAAGCCAAGTTCACTGTTTACCTCTTCCTGGCTTTTTAGGAAGGTCTTTACAGAAACAGTGGGTTCCCCCATTAACACAAAGGATAGGATGTGTTGCCTTTTGCAGAATGTACTGGCATGGTTACTAAGAGAAAAAAACAGCCTTCAGCACTGAAGGAGGAGATCAAAATCTGTTCTCAAGTCAAGTTGTTAAGACAAAACTCTACCTGGCAGTTTCATCTGTTCATTAGCTGTTGTAAATGAGCAATGTATCATATTTACTTGAACATAATCTTTTTCAGTCTCCCAGGTTCTTAAGAAATAAGGGTCACCTTGGGGCTGGTATCCTCGAATCTGAGTAAAACCAATAGCAACTTGGGGGAAGGGGAGGGAGAATAGTAGAACTAGAAATGATAGCAAAGTGAGCATGTTTGGAAATGATTTCTACTGTTTCCCTTTGAAAATCCCCAGATATTTAACGTGGAGTGTTATGAGTGTATAAATTACCTTTTGGAAGGAATGAGTTTTAATGATGTACTTGACAGAGGGGAAGCACGGGGGCACAGGAGAAGCCACCTGGGAGCAGAGCACAGCATGAGTTTAAAGAAAAAAAGCCAAGAGCTGAGAGTAGGAAAATTCATCAGGCAACTTGGCCAAGGCAGCGGAAGGCAGTGGAAAGAGATGAGAGAATGGAGACAAGCTTCAGTAGATCTTCCTTCCTCATTGTTTTTCTGTTGCTGCTGACCCCTCCATCTCCTTTCTCTCCAAGCAGCCAAGGCAAGGTGAGACCGTCTGGCGTCTGCAGCCCAATTTCCCTCCCCACCCCATCTCAACACCATCTGGGAATCCACACTCCTAATGGAGTTTCCAGATGTTCATGTCATTCTGGTGTTTGTGTCATTCTGGATCTGCTGTTTCAGTTCTGGTCTCCCGTGTCTCCACCACGGCATTGAACATGCATCAAAACTTCACACTGCACAGCAGAAAGCACAGGAATCTCAGCAGGATGAAAGCCTGATGCAGGTAGGGATAACTGAGCCTTTATGACTGGTGTTCATGCAAGTAGAACTATCTTGCAGACAGCCACAGATGTGCTGAAGTATCTAAGGGATGTATCACCCCGTTTCCTGGCAGCCTTTAATACTGGTCAGCTTCCAGTGCACACCTCAATCATCACTACTGGGATGTCCATTGCCTGGAAGAGTTTTACAACAAGTATAGATAAATCAAAACACGAAATACCAGAAGGAACAACTTCACCACCTTGTTGGAAAAAAATTCATCTAATAGGTTGTTTGCACCTATAACTTCCATGCTGTAATCAGCAAAGTTATTCCACACAACGATATCGTAGGGATCCTTCTCAACTTTGCACTTGCACTGCTTAAGCCAGAGCTTCTCCAAGCCAGACCATATCCTTGTCATGGCTATAACTAACATTTACTGGGTTCAAAAACAGAATGATTACAAATTTTTTTCTTCAGACTTATGATTATTTCCTGCAAGTGTCATTCAGGTGAATGTTCCCATCAAGACCTTGAGAGATGCCGCCTACAAGGCAGGGGTTTTTTGAACCCTGAAATCTCATTGTCTCTTCTACTAAGAGAATAAGTTATCTGCTTTATTCTGGCCTTCTAAAAGAGTAAAAAATGCAAAATTCTCTGCAGCAACTCTAAGAAAGTACCAATGGTGCTCTAGTAAAGCCTTGACCACATAAAAAGGGAGCACAAAATAAATGAGAATTAAAATCGAAAAACCAGTAGTCATTTCACAAACTCCTGAGCCACAAGTACCTTTTCTGTAATTTAAATTAATCCACTTGGAAAGTTGCACAAAGGCACTTTAGTAGAGAAGAACATCTGCTCTGGGATTTAACACAGAACAGTTACAGTGCCTAAAACATACCCCCAAACTTATTCTATACTAACTTCCTGCTCAGATAAGCCCTAAGAGTTGAACTCTTTGCTCCTGATTTCCCCTGTGAAGCTGTGCAAAACCCAGGGCAGTGGGAGCATGTGCCTTGAAGAACAGGGGTCAGAACCAGAGAATCTATTCAATTGTTTTCTCACCTAAATGACAAGGAAAAAAAGGTTCCCTTAAACTCCCAGCCAAGGAAGAAAGTAACTTGGCAAACAGATTTCTTCTGAGTTCTTTTACTGGAAAGATTTATATTTTGCTCACCACAAATATACAGAGCAGACGTATAGCACACTGCGTACATTCCTGTGCTCCTTGTAGCAGAAGTTTTTGGCAGTCCTCTCTAGGGTAAGGCTTAGGAAAAATCACGCTGCTGGGGGCAACTTGGCCATTGTAAAAGCCAAAACCAGCTTTTAACTAGATATATTAGAGATTTAGGCTGTTGTGATTTTAGGCCAGAAGGTACTACTGATCACCCAGCCTTGTCTCCTGCACCACACAGGCCATAGGGATTCTCTAAATTAAATTCCACATTTGAGTCCAATAGCTGCAGACGAACTCAACTGTCCTTTAGAAAGCCATCCAATAGCAATAGGAAAGTATTCCTAACAGAGAACATGCCACATCACAGAATATCATATGTCCAAGATTTCTTGGACAACCCCACTCCATGTGTGGTGTTTACACCCCAAATGGCAACTCAGAAACTTTCAGAAAGCTCCAAGCCTGCTGTTCCCAGGCAGGAGCTACTGCAGCCCATGGCTCTTAAGAGGTCAATCTGCCTTTGGATGAGAGTCCACACCTATGTAGAGGCCCTAGACAAATGCAGCCATCCCTCAGATCAAAAACAATTAGGGTAAATGCCTTCTCTGTCCTCTGCAGAGGACCCTCAGAAGAAAAGAGGTACTCAATACCCTACTTACAGCCCCTAGTGCTTCCAGAACAAAATAATCCTGCTGTTAGAAGCATCTTAGAGACACTTTGAGGAAAGGCAAATAAAAGCAGAAAGAGAAAGAAAATGCTCACTGTGGTAAAAGAGTTCTGACAAAGCCCTTGACCTCTTTTCTTCTTTCTTTTTTAAGCTGCTTCTCTCACAGTCTCCTCTCCATAGGGCAGCTCCAGCTGCCCAGTCCTTCCACGCAGTTGTGAGCAGAGACTCTCCCCAGAGGAACAGTGTTAACCTTTTCTCTACTGACCTACTGGGCTAATTTATTCTTTGGGGTTTGGGGCACATAGAAAGTCTCATAAAGACTTGCAAGAAGTCAGCTGAAAACAGAAAGAAAATCATTGTTTCTCGAGGCTATGACAGTATTGCTGGTTGCAATTGCTGGTGGCTATAAATTTTGCAAGTTAAGGTGCATTTGTGTGCACTGTGGGTTACTGAAAGGGGGGAATTTCAACTGCATGACCATGATTTAATTTGTTTTGCACTTCATCATGCCAAGTTTTAGTGCCTCTCCTGAGACTTCACATTCTGCCTTGAAAGCAAAAACCTAATTATTGTTGAGCTTTACCTGTTTCGTATTGTTACTCAAAAGTTTGACAGTGCAACAATCACCAGGCTTTCCAAAATGCATATTGATCATGGAGACTTCTGTTCTGAGGGCTCCAATCACTCAGTGAGTTCTCAAGCAGAGTCCAGCATTCACTTTCTGAAATGTAGGCATTTTTCAAGTATTTCCAGCTGGACCAGGAAGTCACTTTGGACATCTCTCCCTAAGTCCCTGTCCTCAAGATACTTGGTTCAAGGAAAGGTGATTCCAATGCTGCTGGTATTGGCATAAAGCTGCTCTCTGTGGGAATTGTTCTCAGCTCTCAGTGAGGGCAGAATGACAGCAATCAGCTTTTGAAAGGGGCACACACCCACCATATAGCTCAGCTCTTGTGTTATGGTAGCAGCCACACAGTTCCACAACTCCTTTCCCCTTCATATCCCAGCTGCACCCAGCCCCAAGAAGTCTTCTGTTCTGTTATTCCTGGATTTTCAGAGCACTATAGATATGAGGCCGTGTTTTAATTTGTGTAAAGCAGTGGCATACCCAGTTTAACTACAGCAAACAGATAATTGCAGAGCCCTACCACACACTATGCTATGGCCTAACACACTCAGTCTTTCAAAAGCATTGCAATGTAAAAGTTACATTATATACTTTAGAGTGAAGCAATATTAGCAACAAGGACAGGAGAGCAGGGTTGGGTTTTTTTTCTCTCCTTTTATTCTGTGTTCAGAAACAGAATTTTACAGGCCAACCAGCCAGCTGGTGCAACATCCATTATTTACTCCTGTTGGACTGGGAATCTCAGCAAGACTCAGCACCAGCGACCTGACACTGGCAGCACAGAGAGTGGGGGAGGCAAGAAAGATGCTCCCCGATGTCCCCAGCAGACTGTTCCTGCTGTCTCAGACAGATGAAGAGCACCGCATGTTGCTGCTGTTTGGAAGGTAAGAAAAAAGAAAGTCTATTTATTTATTTATCCAGCAGCATCTTAGAAGATTCATTCCCCGCTCCTTGGGCCTGATTTTTCATTGCTGCCCTGTAAGATGTAGTTTGTTACACCCATGTTGCACTCTTTTTGCAGTGGTTCGAATGTTGTTATTTTATATAAGAGAACCAAAAAAGCATTTAGGTTGGAAAACACCCTTAAGATTATCAAGTCCAACCACAAAAAAATGGAATGGTGTAACACTCACAGAGAACAAAGACATGAAATTCCTCAACAGGAGGCATATGAGCTTTTCCAGTTTTAGATAAGAATTCATCTTCACTTCTCTTCAAGTATTTGACATGTACATCTCAACCTCCAAGGACTCAGAGAGACTTTTGCCATTGATTTGCCTGAGTTCAGTGGCCTATACAGCTTTTATTATTCACAGCATAAGCTTCACAGCCTTTAAGGAAAAGAGAAATAAAAGTAGAGGTTGGTATAAAAATAAAAGTCACTTGTTCATAGAACACTGTTTTTTTGTTTTCTGGGTCCAACTGGTGCCATAGCACAGGTTTTAATTCTCATTTATCCATTCCTCATGAAGGAAGAGAGAGATAAGCACACAATACCCTCCAAGCCAGTGGATATCATGGACTTCTTTTTTGACCTTACCATGGGTGGGCCTGGCCCTGCAGCTGGGCAGGAATCCCAGTGCAGAAACTGCACCCTGCAGGACAGCTCATGTGTGAGGTACCAGACAGCATCACTGGCCTCAGGGCTCAAGGACCCACACGTGCTGCCCAAATTCTTCCTCTGACTTCTTGCTCCAAGCCCGCTCCAAACACACAAAGTACAAACTACTGCTGGTTACAGCCACACTTAGGTGTTTTCATTTCTGAAATGCAGAGCGTTTATTTAGCAGCAGGATTAATCTGAGAGGGAAATTCAGCTCCTAGTCATAACCTTTTTATTCACTCTGTGCCACTCAGACCTTGGTAAGTCCTAAGGGATCGTCAAAAGTTAACAGCCAAAACTCCACCCTCCATGTACTAAATTCATACCTAGTTGTTTGCACTTCTCCTGAAAAAATTGAGAAGTTCGTGATTCCAAAAATATTTAAAACATGTTGCTTTTGGGAGTAAGAAGCAGAAAGCCCAAACCACAGCCATATACCCCCAATATATAACATGTTAACAAACATACATCCAATGAGCTCCAGAGTAAATATTCTCCTTTTTTTACCCCAGATATTTTGTCTCCCAGCCCCCATTTCAAAAAGGTTTTCTTGCAGAATGTGTCATTTGTGACCAGCTTTGGGTATTTAAAACATTTATTGGGGGAGAAAGACAGATTGATGCCTTTAGTGCAGCCTGCACTCATCAGGTCTAAAGACAGGTCAGGGAGATGACAGGAATGCTAAGCTTAAGGTGACGGGCTTGGCGCCATGCTACATTTGAGCCGAGACTGAGAGACCAGAATTTCTGGACATCATAAAGAATCTATTATCATTGTGGTCACTTTCAGCAACGCTGGTTTCATTACCATCTGTCTTCATCCACCGATGCTTAGGGAATAAATATTAAATATGGAACTTTTCCTGGATTCAAGTCACAGAAGGCACAAGGTGAAGCCACTCTCTAGTAATACAGTCTCAGACCACCTTTGAGTAGGTGGAGGAAGATAAAGGAATCAGATAAGATCATTAGCTCTGTCGAGTTGAAAATAAGGGTTCAGTTTTCAGTTGAGCAATAATTCTCTTTTCAAGGTGGGCAATATTTAAGCAATCATCCCTAGAAAATTGGTCATTACCACTGGCTAATAACCGATTTGTTAGTTAATAGCCCAAGGTGAAACCAAGGGCACTAAATGCTCTGGCAAACCACCACTGACTGCAGTATTAACAGATTTCAAGGGCATCATTGCTATTATAAACCATGTTCATTGATTTATAACAACACTAATATGTTTTATAAAAGAGCAGTGCAGTGTTCTGGAAAAATTAATCATTCCTTGCTAACCCACAGCTGACTGTCCACTGTTCTCAGTCCTGTAGTGAACTGGATACCATCACATTTCATTCTGTTTAGGCTGAGGAGCACAAGAACTGAGCTTGAGGAAGACGGGGAAAGGAAGGATTCTTTTCTAGAGTAAGGCACATATATCCGTGTGATCCTGACAATGGTGCCCCAATGTCCACATCCACAACTGTGTATTTTTTCCCTTGATCTTGCTGGTATCACACTCACATCCATTTCTTCCACACTACCCCAAGAGCCATTCACAGATGAGGTCTCCTTCTGAAAGCTTTCACAGTTGTCCTAAAACAAGCAGACAAGAGGCTCAGATACGCTTTCACACCAGAAAGCACTGTGTTCTGCTGAACTACAAGCCCAGCACACACAAGCTCCAAGCAGCATCATCTGTGACGTAATTTGACCCCACTTGACCTCAGGGAAAGGCATTGACACCAAAGTGCACTCCTTTGCTGCTGGAGCGTGCTGGGAGCACAGGCAGGGGTATTACAGAGCTCAGCTGACGGGTTGTGTCTTGTTAAGTGACTGTAACTCCAGCACATCACTGAATCCAAATACTCTGCAACTGAAGAGTGCAGCTATCACAGAGCTAATCAGATCAGAGCAAAGCCTGAGCACGCCCACACACAACACAGGGCTGGAAGGGAAAACCTGCAGCTTCTACTTGACCTGTGTAGCAGTTCCCCCATCAGCATCCTTCCCCATGTCACCCCAGAGGGCTGTAGGTGACACATATGTACATGTAGTGCATATTATTCATTCTTCTTTACCATCAGCTGAAAGGAATCTACAGAACTGTACAAACGCCCACCTGTATGCACTTGACTCCTGTGAGCAAGGAGAGGAATTTCAAGAAAAACATTTTGTAGGAGTTTTACCTCTGGCTTAGTTCTACCTCCTGTCACACTGGTAATTCCAAGTGCTGTTCCAGCCCTGGTTGAGTCTTGACAGAATTCACTCAGAAAGAAGAGTAGTAAAAAAAAAAAAAAAAAAAAAAAGCAACATTTTCCTAATTGCTGTACTGCTTGAACTTAAACTAGTCAGCTCACACAGGAAAACTTCAGGTGGGGCTATTCCTCATTTAGAAGGATACTGAGAGTTCATTTATCCCTTCTGTTCGTAAATCTGTTCCTTCTGCCAACAATGCCCATCAAGCCTGAAGGAACCTCCATACTTTCAGGGGCAGGACATGGCAGTTCATGCAAGCTTTCCCAAGCTGTAGCATGAAAGCCTCAAAGAGGAAAAACTTGAAGGAGAATGAGCTCTGCTTCCAGATGGCCAGGAAAACTCCTGTGATTTCCAGTCAAGCAGCACTCTTTGAGTAGCTGCAGTACTTGAAGTTTCTTTAGAACTGAAGCTGGGATGCCCAGCTCCTCAGTGCACTTAGATACTCCTAACATTTCAGTGGGAATTTAGTGCCTAAATACCACTGAGTTCTGGAGCAAAGTCTTCGAGCAGACTAGGACTTTACAATCTCTACCTGTTTATTCCCGAAGGAAATTTGAATGTGAACTCAGTTCGGCCAAAAGAAACAGATAGATGAGCTAGAGCTACTATATGTACATACCTGCCTGTATATAGATTAATCATAATAAGGATCTGGTGTGGACATTTCAACCCAGTAATTTTAATGGAAATGAGGCTCTAAATCTGTATTATCACACCAAGAAAAATGGAGCTATTTTCACATCTCAGTTGCCTAATGGACTAGACACACATTTTCCTTTGTCTTGGGGAATGAGCTGTAAGTGACAGGCTCTCCCCTGGTTGTTAATGCTGTTTTCTTCTGTTGCCTGGCCCATAACAGCCTGCTTGGTACAGCAGGCTGTAAATACCACTCTCTGCCCCTAAGCAGTTGGTGCTCACGTTGGTGCAGGAGGTGGAAAATGTGGACGTGTAGATGCACACCTTGGTCACCAACCCCTTCTACTTCTGAAATGGAAATCTCTGGTGAATTGAAATTTCACTTAAATCCAGCTGTGACCATTTACTCTGTGCAATAGTTAAGGACCCCGTGACTTTCTCAGAGGTGAGTTTTTCCACACAAAAAACTTGTTGATCTCATTGTAAAGACTGAGCAGAAATCAAGTCAGAGTTTTGGGAGCTGCCCCAGTTTTACCAGTCACTGGAAATGTGTTTCCATGTATTACACAGGCTCACTCTAAGATATGTTCTGAAGCTGGCCCTGCCCAACAGACCTAATAAAGATTGTCGACTGCAATAAAACTTCTTTGACAAGTTAGGAAGAACAATTGGAAACATAAATTCATGCTGTGGATCCAGCACCTCGGCAAACATTTACTGCTTCTTTTTTTTTTTCTTTCCCACAGAATGTTTAAAAAAAAAAAAAAAAAGAAAGAAAAATGACAAAGAATTAGCTGTATGTTTGTGGTTTATTGGTTTTCCTAGAATTTATTGCGATGCCAGAAATTAATTTATGAATAATAGCAAGCATGGGATCACAACGAACTTCATGCAAAGAAAAAAAACACCTAAAGAATGTTCCAAGTTGGCAAGAAAAAGCCCCTGCGTCAATTTGAATGCCAAAAAAGGAGGGTAAATCTCACATACCAGCTTTGGAAATCATTAGGGGTTTGTAAATTATGAGACAATGTTACATTGTCTTCCCAAACATTTTTTCCCATTTACTTCTCTGTGTGCCTAAGCTCACAGTGTCCTGGAATTTTATTGCTTTATGGCCACCGATACGCAGAGATTTGGGAAAATGTCACTTTTTTCCCCCCCCAACAGTTGTTCTTTCTTTTCCTTTGAATGGAGATTGCTATGTATTACTCACTCCCGTGTCTCTTTGACAAGGATCATTACTTATGTTTATCATAAAAAGATGCTCCATATTACTGTCATATGGTTTCAGGATTTGTTATTATAATGTTGCAGAGTTCGGAAATGGCATAAAACAAAGACCAGTTTTATTTGGCATTTTTGGGATTGTCTTTCGCTGCCAAGCTCCTCCCTAGTTGCCCCAATACAAGCATCTCTAAGGTCTAAAATAGAAGAGCTCATTTTGCACAGGGAAATGAAAAAGGGGCCAATTCTCATCTAGGAAAAACAGGTAAAAAATGGTAAAAGACACATACAGGAGGTTACATTAGTTTATAGCACAGTTCACACTAACACTGCATGGCCAAATACATCCAGCTGTCCAGGGCTCAGAGCTACTTAAACCCTACAAGTACCAGGAGGTCTGTTTCTCCATCAGGAATCCCCACCTTAGGACTAGGATCCTTGGCAGGTTGCTCAGCAGAGAGAGGAGCAGGAAGGTGCTGCTCTAACCAGCTTAGAGAGCAGAAGCAGGACTGAAAGTCATATGCATGAAAGGACTTTGCAGCCATATGGACTGTCCTCCATCCCACAGCCAGGAAAATGCCACGCACTATGAGGTCCTAAAGGAGGAGGGAATACAATCTCCTTTACATGTCCATCAATCTAAGAAATTCTTTCCAGAGAAAAACTCTCCCATCAATGTTTAGTTACAGAAAGACTGGAAGCTGCCAGTGTGTTGCACAACACTGTACTCGAGAAAAATTTGGGAAAGATACAGGAATTTCCCAAGTGCTGATGTCTAAGTTCTAAGGAAACAAAGAAGGAAAGGCTGGCTGGCTGGCTGGATAGAGTCCATTTGGTTCCTTCATGGCAATGTATCCACTCCAATTTCACCTGATCAGAACTCATAGTACTGGCACAGACACTGGAGTGACATGAGATCATTTTGTACAACATGTTCTATAGCCATTAAATTAATATATTACTGACCTTACCTGACTGCTAGTCAGCCAGTGTTTATGGAGATCTTCACCATCACCAATCAATGTTGTAATCCCTTTATTAAAATGGAGTTTCCTCAAGTATTCCCAGATATGGTTACAGGCCAGTAAATGCAATATGAATCTTATTTTAGATATAGTCTTCGTCCTAATCACTAGGAAAAACTCAAGTAGTAAAACCTTGATGTAGATGTCAGTAGAATAAACATTTGCAGCTCGTGGAGAATATTTAAATTATTCAAAGCCTAAAAATGTGAAAAGGAAAATCAACATTTTTTAAGATGTGTCTCGTTCTGAAACCTCCAAACTTTCTGTTGAAATATTCTTCATTTATGCTGCATAAAAATGCTTTCCATCAGAAAGGTCAAAATGTTTTCACACTTTATTTCCTTTTAATTTAATTCATTTATTATAAGAAATTATATTGAAATTGAAATGAAACATTTTGACCCTTTTGGAATTAAAGGCCCTTTTCTTATCAAAGTGAAGCATTTCTACCTTATCTAAGTGACTTTTGAAATATCTTCCCATGAAAATGTTGATGAAGCTCTTACACTTGTGAAAATAATTCAGTTTTTTTAAATGGATCATTTTCAGTGGACTAATTCCAGTGCACTTGCCACACAGAAATATCTTTCATAGTAAAACAGACCTGAAATTGAAGTTCTTCTACTTTTATAAAAGAAAAAAATACACGGTGCCTCTGATAATTGTTAATTTGAGAGATGCTTGAATGTATTCAGCAAAACAACAAAATTTGTACTAGACAGCAAAGCAGAAAACTGGTGAGGTTTTGAAGAAGGGTAACAGCAACCTCCAAGCTACAGCCACATAAAAATCCTCCTGTCAAAGCCCTGCACCGCAAAACCTCTTCAGCACTACATCTCTAGACAACTTCTGCAAAATCCTCTAAATATGGCCAAATATTGACTTGGCACGCACAAGGCCAGGTAAAACCCAGCTGGATTTTGAGCTCCACAAGGGCTGAGCTAGAGAGACTTCAGCTCATGTATCAAAATTAGGTTTCAGAGGCTTGCAGTCACTGATCCTGCAGCAGCTCTGCGGATGGCTGCTCGGGAAGCCGGGGTGCTAATGAACAGAGAGCACAGTTAAGACTTCCTGCATTGGAAGTAAATGACAGAGGTGGTTTATCTTATTGTTTCCAATGGGTGCATTTGACAGGAGTTCAGCTGGAGCACAGAAGGAAAGGAAAAAAAAAAAAGAAAAATGTTAGATCTGGACCAAAATAATAATGACTGAGAATCACAGCGCTTTCCTTTCAAGTACTGTCACCTTAAACAGGGATGTATCTTATCAGGAATGGAATGACAGCTATATAGGTGGCTGTAGTTATAAATGCTGGCTATAGAGTCACTGGAGTATAAAAAACACATTGGAGGATGTTTTCATTACACATTTGCTTTTGTCTTCCTTTGTCAGGTTAGTGTTGCGTTTGCTCTGTTGTGTAGTAGCAGTGACTTTTATTGATTTGTGTTCTTTATACTGTAATGCTCCTGGTCAGGGGCTGTCATCATTGCTTGCATGACTACATTCTGTATGGTACTTAGCATGAAATATATCAATAAAAATGGTGAAGCCCCCGGAGGATTCAGCTGTGGAGTGCTGAGCATGTCCCTGACACATCTCACCTCAGGATCTACAAAATAAGGATTCACAAAGGAATTCAAAAAGAACATTTTGCTGCGTGTTGCTTTCTGAATGTGTCTGTTCCTCTGTGCACGAGGACAGGCACTGGCATTTGGGAAAAAAGCAGTCATGATTATATCAGGTTTTTTTTAACCTTCAACTCTAAGAATTATAAGTTTTTTAAAGATAGAGATAGAGATAGATAGAGATGCAGAAAACAGAGAGGTTTCTAAAATCCCAGGACCCCGGAGATTAATTTTAAGAAAAAGATCCATTAGCACAAGAGTGCTACTAACATAATGGAAGCCAGCAATGATCTGTTCAGGGCTTCCCTTATGAATCCTCCTTAGAGAACTTTTCATCTTTACTACTTCCTCATGACCACTTCAGGATTTTCACTGTTATTCTCTGGGGGCCCTTTACGCCACTGCTACTTGTCTAATTCGGGTCTGAGTCAGCAAGATACTTTATATCTCTGCTGAGTAGCCCCACTGGCTGTACTGGGATTACTCCCATGTTTAAAAGCAATATCTTGCTTAATTGAAATAACATGCCCCTACTTAAAACTGCATAAACCAGAATCTGCTGGGTCCAGACCCCAAAAACATCAGGTGTCTTTACACAACTATTACTATTGAAGGTCACTCATATGATCAGCCACAACTCAGGAATCTCATGTCACTGTCTGGGTGCAAGAAATGTATATATTTAAGTCTATAGCTTTTCACTTTCAGGTCCTTGGGGTACAGAGGATGACAAGATTTTGCTGCCAAAAGAAGAAAAGGTCTTAACTGCTTTAAATTTAAGAGATTTCAATCCAGTTATTTGTTAGAGTGATGGAAGGATAATGGAGCAATCCTGTTTTACCCAGATGAATTTCCCATGACAAATGATATTGGCTCATCATCTGTGGTCCTGATTGAATTCCAGTATTTTCCTTGCTCTAAAGCATGGATAGGGCTGTAAAGAGCTCTTGTTTTCCTTGGGACATTTGTTTCCAATTTTGCAAACACTGAGAATGTGGTTATTTTTGTAGTGCTGTTATGAAAGCCTGGCATTTTCTTCTTCAAGTTGGAGTTAATTATAAATCATCAGAGTTGCACTGCCCACAACAAAGTTCTCAGACCCAGAAACCGAATCATTGCTGATCAGTGCTCTCCCACCCCTGCTCTCTCTCTCACTGTCAGTTGCTCTTTGAGGAAGGGAGGGGGCGTTATTTTAAGATGTTTTTATTGGCTTGGGAATATAAAGTGTCAGTTCCAAGGTCTTTTTTTCCCAGAACAAGATAAACTCCTTTGGGCAATATATCAGGGGGCTTTCGCATAACTTGTCAGGACCTCACATTTAAATGCCTTTGCAATACCATATCTGATGACTTATGGGAGGACTGTAGTTTTTCAGGGGATGTATCATCAAAAGCCCCTTTCAGTAGCATTGGGCTTAGTCCCAGGTTTGCTTCTTTAACACTTTCAATAGAAACTTTTCTTCCTTTAAAAAAAAAAAATCCACGAAAAAAAGGGTGCACACAAACACAGTCATACACACACAGGCACAAGTAATATCATCACAGGCTGACTGTGCACGGTCCTAGGTTGGGGTTTTGTGTTTGCTTGGGAGGGTTGTTGTTGCTGTGTTGTTGTTTTAAATTAACAGCTTAGATCTTTTGTGAATTTTACTGTCGGTTTAGGTTCAAGCATGTTCTTTAAAGAAGATTAAGCCTGAAAATTCAGGTCAGAGGATCACATCAAGTTCTGTTAAAGGAAATTTGTTAAAGATCCCCTCCCACTAACCTACTTAGTGTCAGGTCTGATTTGAAAGTAGGGCACTTATAAGTGTAAAGAGTTTAATCAGGTTTCTTTTTTTATTAGAAAAAAATGAAAATCCAGCTTCTGTTTAAAATAAACTGCTCTATTTTTATTTGAGTCTTGGTAAAGGCATTTGTGTTCATTCTTAAGGTTGAATGCATTTGCAGGAGCTGTTTGCTGCCGTCTTGTGAAAGGGGATTGTCTCTGGAAACAAAATAATCATATTTAACTTAATTGGGCCCTTGTTCAGTAAAGCACTTAAGCACAAGTATAAATCTAATCTTACTCAAGACAAGACTTATACAAGCACTTCAACCTGAAGTGCTTAATTTCCAGTGGAGTCAATGGAGCATTCCAAAATCATGACTCAGGTCCTAGAATCATTAGACTGGCATGACACCAGGGGGAGAAAAAAAGCATACCTAGATATTATTTTTTTCCTGTCACTATGGTGGCTAGAAAATTTCTTAAGAATAAAGCTCCTTCCTTCAATCTTAACAGCACACTTAACTTCAAGATATTTTTCTGAATTAGAGATATGAACCATGTCAATGCATTGCAGTCTAATGTCTCCTCAAAGGAAGATCATTTTGAGGCTGGAGAAATACATGTGTCATCAGAAGATGAATGCAGTGTATAAAGACATGTTTGTAGAAGACTTCACTGGAGGTGAGGTCAGAGACCAGAACCATTACATGGAGGTTACTGTGTAGCACAATCCCCAGTGGTGATAGTGAAAAAAACGCAACCTCTCATGTTTAGACTGATGTGTATAGTGGCTGGGAACAATTTACAAATCCACTACCTCCTTTCAAATAAAAGGGAATCAATGTTGAATGCAAATACCAGTACAAAATGCACAGCTATAGGTGGTGCATTAAGTTCCCTTTCATTTAAACAAACAGCTCTGTGTTTGTGAAGAGGAAAGACAAAAAGACACATCTATTTTGCAGTTTCAGGTATACTGGTACTAAAATATACCTTCTGGGAAATGAGCCTGTCAGCTTGCATACATTGTGAATTAAGGAAATAATATATTCAGTGTTAAATTACTTACTGGCATAATGTATGGAATCCTACTGCTGGCCATACAGCTGCTTGCTCATTTAACCACTGGGCATATTGACCTTAATCCTACTGTTCAGCAGGCTCAGTTATTCCTATTTAAAAAGCTCAAACTCATGACAGTAAACCTGTGGTTGTAGTAATTATGTCTTTTCCTCACTTTTCCACAAGCCTAAGACATTTAATATTCCAGGCGACTCCCATAAGCTGTTTGTATCTGGGGTAAATCAGCTTGATTCCAGGGAAGACGAAAAGGCAACGACAAGTCCCTCTAGCTGAGAATCTGGCCTACAGTGCCTCCAGCTTCTCTAGAGAGGCTAATGGAGAAAATGCCTGTCATTTTGCGGCTTCTTTCTCTCCACAAACACATTTAAGACAAGTTTGGTCAATTATCCCCATGTCTCCTATATCCATTTAGTGTAATTCCTATTAAGTGCAGTTCCACCTACAGCACTAATGGGAGAAATACTGATCAACCACAGGTCCCTCTTTGCTATATTTAGCTCATGCAAGTGCTTGTGATTCCAGCGCATTGCCAGGGGAGTGGGATCGTTATAGACTGTACCATTTCCATTTGACTTCCCGGGAGGATAGACCAGCATGGGTGAAATACAGAAACCTACTTCAACAGACATGCAAATAATAACAGGTGTAAGTGACTGGAGGCTCTGCAGTCACAACATCCTGGAAGCTGAGCTGAACTAACACTAAACCAGGCATCAAGAAAGCTCAGCTCAACTTCTGTCGCTACCCTGTTGTGTGACCCTAAGCAAGCTACTTCTACCTTATTTTTTTCCCTTCTATGTTTTCTCTCTTTGCAGCAAGAACCACGCCCAGCCCAGAGTGTGTTTTCAGTGAGAGTCACACCTTGGTCTTTGTGCTTGTCTCAGCTTCACCCTCAGTTTTGCCTGGCAGGAAGTGGTTTCCAGGCTGCTCGTCAGCTGCCCAAGCAGGCAGGTAAATGGGGTGTTGTTTCCCCTCAGGGACATGTCTCCCCTGTCTGCAGGCTCTGCATGTGCACCCAGGGAAACCCGGTCCTCTTTCACAGTGCTCTGGGCCATCACTCTTTCTGTAGAACTGGTGCCTGAGATTCCCTGTGGTTCTCTGGGCTGGGGCACTTTGGGATTACCTCTCTGATGCTGACAGGACTACTATGGTGGTAAACTGAGGGAGAGTTTTCGACGAAGAATCAACACACAATTGAGCTTGCTCCTCCTTGGAATGACCTCTGGCATGATCGAAAGCACAGCTTGTGTTTTGACCCTTACATGTTTGAGTAGACCTGGGTACAAGTCACTCACAAGAACCTGCCTGAAGGCTCTGTGGCACAGAAAAATGTGGTCTGGCTGCACCCCACAAACACCCTACAATCAGAAGCAAACTAAACACCCCGTTACTCCTGATATCCAGCTTCATTAGGTCTGCCAGGTGGTAGAGTTCTGCCATGAGTACAAATAAATAAGAATACTAACTCCAACTACAGTCAGTTAAATGTGTGCTTACAGCCAGGGATATTTAAAAAGCCTTGTAGAGGTCAGCACTCAGGCACATGTGCACATCCGGCTCCAAAAATGGTTTTTTATTGGGCAGGAAGAGGATGTAACAGATAAGCATGTAAAATCAAGGCAGTGGGCAGGAGGGAAAGAGATAAGGAATCAGACCTCTAGAAGGAATGCAATGAAACTTGTTTTCAAAATCTGTCCCTGTATCTTTAGACCAGTGGAAGGCTTGGACAGTCTGTTCACACAGACACACCAGGATCCTGCACACTCATTCTTCTTCACTCTTACCTTCCCAGAGAGCAGATATCCCTGCTACATGCTCATACACTGTTGGGTACCTTCACATTTCCTAATTCACAGTGGGTTTAAGGATAGACCAAAAATCACCTGACAGAGGAAGTCAGACAATTTTGGACAATGTGTTGCTGCTGTTTGAGCTCTTGTAGGTCAGATCTTCTGCAAACAACCAAAGAACAGGACAATTAACAGACAGCATTGAGGGTGGGCAAGAAATCAAGGAATCAGAAACATCTTTTTAGAGGAGCAAAGCAGATAACGAAGCTCAGTTCCCTGCAGCTTTGTGTTCCACATCCCCTAAGCCCTTCCTATGATCCTCTCCCTCCTGCCCCACACAGTAACTTCTACAGTTGCCTCCTCCATCCCCTGTTAGCTGAGCATGAGGCAGCACAAGCTGTGGGTGTTTTGTGGCATCATTTGTGCCCAGAGGTTGGCCATTACATATGATGACTGGCCAGCTGGCTGCTGCCTCTCTGGATGCAGGAGATGAGCTATAAATGCATTTCTCAGTGGTGGCACTATCTTGGGTCTTTCTTCTCTGCCCAGATGTTTTTCTTCATGAAGTTCTAGGAATTTGTAGCTCTGAGTTCAAATGTGATTGAAATTGGCCAACTGGCTCCCAAACTGTTGGGGAGGGGAGGATAGACAAGCAGAAAGGCTGTACAAGCCCTGTTTCCCCAGGAAATCAGTCTCTGATAAGGGCTGGAAAGGATCTTGAGAGATCACCTAGACTATCTGGCTGCCTCAAGGCAGGAGCAGCTCTGGCTACATAAGTCTTGACAGATGTTTGTCTGCCTTGTATCAGGCATTGAACACTGGCTTGGGAGCGTGCCCAGGCAATGAGAAAACTAGCTATCTTCAAACTACCTGGCAAGCTTTTCCATGAGCTCGACACAGCATTTCTCAACACCTGGAAACTTGAGAACATCTGCTTCCCACACGGGCAGAGCAGGGCTCAGTTACATCAAATCCTCCCATCCATATTTTAATCTTGTGCGGCTGACTACACTGGGATCAGCACAGCTCGGGAAGACTGGAGCATCAGTGACTTCACAGTCCCTGCAAACATCCCTCAGTTTCTGCCAATGTGGCTGTTCTTCCTTACACCAACTGCCAGTGAACCCAAACGCATTTACCAAGGCAGTTCATTGCAGGGCAATGTCCCTTCTCCCCCACACTGCTGGAGTGGCTCTGGTCTAATGCATCTACTGGTGCCATTTCATCCCCACACTCCAACCCCAAATCAGTTCAGCACACCACAAGACCAATTCCTGTAATGCCACCAAAGAGTCTCTTAAAACACTGCACCTTTCTGTTGCCAGAACAGTAGGAGATGGGAGTTACAGCCAGAGGAAAGGAGGTTTGGCTGGGCTGTCCCTGGGCTGATTTTGGGTTTTCAGCACACCCAAGACAGACCACACATGAGGCAGCTCTGACCTGCCAGATGGAAGTGGCATTAGGATTAATGTGAGGAGAAGCTTTTCCAGATTACTAATTTGCCATTTATATTTTCTATTCTTCTGCACCCTGAAATACAGCTCAGTCCATTTCAGTGCTTGACAATTAAAAAGAGAGGAGTTCAGCCAGGACAGAGCAGTGACCTCTCTTTTTTCATGAGCTGCTATGAGATTGCAGGTCCAAATCCAGTCACATGCTGTGTTAGTTAGGAATCCATTTCAATCCCAAGTCCTCATTATACACATGGGTCACTCTGTTGTCAAAAAGTGACCTGAATAACATGAGTAACTCAGTACATGTCAGAAATATTTCTGACCTTATTAAACAATCTCTGTGCTCAGAAAAGAGGTTTTCACTCATCAATCACCGTTTTATTCACACACGATAACAGCCTCATTAAATCATATGAGAGTTGCAGGAGATTTTATATGCTAATTTAATACCAGTGTAACCAATTACACAAACTTCACATAATATTTTTAAATAATCAAGTGGGTACTCAATTAGCATGCAGTGACCATTTATTAAAATCTCAATTAATTCCTTGTTTAAGACTTGTGCAGTGATCAAACCGTGCAAATTCTAAATAAACCCACCAGGCAAAGCCCTGTCCCTGAGACAGCAGCACTGCTTTAGCAGCAGAGATGCCCCTGTTCTGCAGGAGCTCTCTGACACTGCCTCTCCCCCTACACAATGAGCACTCGGCATGCCCCTGGCACTGAATGGCACTGCCCCATTTGATGGAGAATCAAGTAGCAGACTCAAAGAGTACAAAAAGCTTTGGCTCTGATTCTACTTCAGCTGTCTCAGATCAGACTCGTAAGGTCTAGACACGCAGCCGAAAGCAGGTTATTAAGTTGCCAGCAATCAGCACAGCCCCAGTAATTGTTGGCATTAGAGATGAAGTAAGATGTGCCTCACAAGCAGAGTCAGCTGATGGGCAGTAACTTGTACCATGGTTAGAAAGTCACTTGGCCAGGTGCTTTGAAGCACATCTCTAAGGAGTGCTCCAACCTTGGGATAGAAGTTCCTGGGGCAATTCAAGGCATTCCTGTCCCTTTCTCTGAGCCACTATTGGAAGCCCTGGTGCCCAAGCAGGAGTTAAAGAATGAGGTTTGGCCTTTGTAAAGATCTGACTTGCATGTGGGAGGGCCACTGCCAGCCTGCCTCTGAGCAGGCATAAATCTCTCAGACCTGGACCTTCACAGGGCTGTCTGGCCACGGAAAACCCAGTTTATCTGTGCTGGTGATCAAGCACCACAAATGCACAGTCTCTAAATCTTATAAATAAAGATTCCTGTTGTAACTCAACAACAGCTGCTCATCTCTGTCGTCACTGTCATCGTAATGCTTTCAGCTCCTACACAAAGTGCATCACAAACATTCAACAGCCTTCCAAGAGCAAAAAACCATGTTTGGCCTCTCCAGCTGCAATGAGGTTTTCATGCATTTCCTTATGGAAGACAATTATGTGCATCACTTCCAGCTGAGCAGTTGAAAAATCTGGTTTATATACACAAAATATTTCCGTGCACTGAGAGCTCCTTTCTCACCTGTGAAAACAGAGTAAGGGTCACATGTGCAAAGTCGTACTTACAAGTGGCACAGCTGTGTTCTGAGAAGCCGGGTGGAAAATTTAGCCCATAGCAATTTTGCATTTTTCACAGGGTTTATTATGAGCTCTCTCACAGTTTTACCCTATGGTCTCCTGGGATTGTGTCACAGTTGATTTTCATTTAATGGTGTTAATCAAGAAGTAACTGTGAAACTGATGTTTGTCACTGATTTCAGTGAGACCGTTCACCTGGCAGCAAAGAGAAGTTCAGATTTGGAGGAAAAGATAAAAATGACTACCCAAAGGGTCTGCTCCTTGTTCATGTTGGGACCTCCTTCTTTTTCCCCTCAACAAATCCTTTAGCAGTATTAACTGCAATAAAAGAAATCATCATACAGACGAACGGTGCTCCATCGAGCCTTGCAGGGACGCAAACCCTGATCTTTCCTGATGAGCTCCTGAGATGCTTTGGAGAAACTGTTCCACTAGATGTCAGGGCCGAGCACGGAGCGACAGCCACGACCCGCCTCCCTGTTCTGCTGATTCCTCATCCCACTGGTCCTTCATCCCACACTGCTCACAGGCAGCGCTGCGGGATTCGGGAGTCGGCTCGGAAGGCAAATCTCCTGCTGGAGAAGGGCGCAGGGAACAGGAGGGGGCCCTTCCCTGATGGTGTCCTGCCTTCCTTAATCCGTAGAGGGGATTTGCGTGTATGATTGGCTTAGTGGAGGGAAGCAGAGTTAAAAGTGCTTGTGGAATGTGCTGATGTATTACTCCACGGTGTGCAGCCTGCCGATGTTTCTGAGGGTCCCTGGGAGGTTACTGAGGGTGCAGCTCTGCAGCAACTTAAGCAGATCTAACGAAGCAGGGAGGAAATGCTCCTGGGAAAAGTCTACTTGTCACAGTGCAGTGCAAGGACAGTTCATCCTACTAATCCTGCCATGCAAAGCAAGCTGTGACCTGCCACACATAGGAAGATGTGTGCTGTGTATCAGATCTCCACGTGGTGAATGGACAGAGCTCTCAGCTGCGGTGCAGAGGATTTTAGGGTGCATAAACTTCACTCCCCTCTCCTGACCCTGAGCTGCCACTCACATCCTCAGCTTCCTGCCATGACCACCAAGGTGTGAGGCTGAGAACATACATGGCAACAGGGTCCTGGTGCACAGGGCTGCTTGTGGGAGAGCATGGCAGGGGATTCAGTCATTGAGTGCAGAGCTCCATGCATGAGGCCTTGGGAGATCTACATTGGAGAGCAGTGGCTCAGGGAGTCACAGAGGGGCTGGGAGACACCCTGTGAGATCGGCTGGCTCTGTGTAAGACTCTGAGCACTGAGCTCTGAGATGCAGGACAGGACACTAAGGTTCACACACCTCAGTAGAGCTGCCTGCACTCATGGTGCCTTTAACATTGTGTTACCCTTTCACAACTACCCCTGGATAGGCTGGGAGTTACTGTGCTCCCAGCTGGAATGAGCAAAGAGCCCACACAAGGGTGTGAGGTTGGTTTTTCCTGCTAACTGTAGTGAACACGGGGAGGGGGCCCCCCAGTATGATCAGAGCTCCTTGCCTACAACATCTGGGTCAGGCCTGGGGGTAGGTGTGTCTGCTTGAATACATGAGCTTCTCTTTAAAAGAAAGGCAGAGCCACCCTGACTGGTTAGGCTCGTTTTTCTCAAGATTTCTGACAAATGCTTTGTATTCAAAAGGTCAGCCTAGCAATGGCACCTCACGCCCTGGAGGAAAGAGTCATTCCTCACTGTTTCACTCTGCTCACGGCTGGCTGCCCAAGCTGGCTCTATCTCCCTGCATCTGACATCCAAACTCTTCTCAATGCAGGGGAAATGTAGCCAAGTCCTGGCATAAACTGTCAGCTCAAACAGAGGGGAACAGCACAGTGATATAAAAAATGTGTTGATGGATATTAGCCCGTTACCCAAGTCCTGCCTGTAACTTCCCTGCAAGTGAATTTTTCTCTTTTACCAAGGGCCTTACTCTTTTGCTGCAGCAATAGTCTCACAGTCCTGGGTCTGAAAGGGAAACAGGGAGGCTGTATTGCTTTCCCCTACAAATCCTGTAGTAAATAGCTGCAGATCTTGCATAAGATACTTGTCATCTTTTACATATTATTGTAAGACAGAAGCAAGCAGAGACAGAGTGCTTAGAAAGTGGGTATACTCCTAAAAAGAGACACCTCCCTTCCCTACGGCAGTCTCTTCTCATGGGCTGAATTGCATGTCAGGAAGCACCCACCATGACTTAACTCTTTGCACTTCCATGGAGAAATCATTTCCCCCAGTGACCAGTTTTGATGACTCTTCCATTAGTAGGTGTGAAAGTGCCTCTAGCAACCCTCTTTTCTGTGCAATGGCAACCCTGGGGAGTCTTCGAGGACTCTCAGCAGAAGGAAATGCATTGTCAGCTGTCAGAGCAGGGAGCAGACCTGTCCCAGACAAGAAAGAGAGGTGTTTAAACAAAAAAGCAAATACGAGGGTGTTTGCGAATATACTGGATAACCAAAACAGGAAAGTCCTAGCCAGGCTGACTCAATCAGATGTATTTCTCGTGCTGACAGTCTCATAGCCTCTTTGTCAAGGTCTGTCCTAGTAGACACTGAACTCCTGTGCACATTTCATTTCATTCTTGGCAGGGGAAAAGACAGTCTTTGGTCTCCCTCCTGCATGACCTGGTTCAGGTCACTAAGGTGGCAGAAAATTAACCCTACAAAAAGACAAGGGTCATTAGTTTATGAACTCTGATCCAACAGCGAGTGTTGAAGGAATGCACAACTAAGAGCTGTGCCAGTCCCAGGATAGACCAGCTTAGGCTGTTGTGATCCTTATTTTTCCAAAAAGACCTGTCTCCAGACAGAGGTAGGAGGGCAAGTCCAGCCCTCTTGGCACTGTGGTGATTTAGATCAGTTTAAGGTAACTGAGAAACCACTCTCCAAGTATAACTGCACTTCTATGGTATTCAGGATCCTTCCTAAAGCTCAGTATTGGTTCATTCGTTAAAGAGGTATCTAAGCACACAAACCAACTGCCCTGGGAACAGGGAAGTGCCCTGTGTCCAAGCAGAGCTTTTAGAACATGGAAGGCTTTCTCTATAAAACAAAATTACTATAGCCAAAGAAATGAAGGAGGTTAACCCAGACTTCAACAAAGAGGAACAAAGCTACTCACCCTTTCTCCAGAGGATTAAAGCTGATTGCTTAACAGGAATCCAACTTAGGCAGTTTATTTTTCAAAATAGTTGGCAGCTAGTTTTATTACACAACAGGGTTTGAGACACAGACTTGTTGAAAGAGGGAACCTTGCACCAAAATGTTCAAATGAAACCTTCAGCATCTTTCAGCATTGGCAATATTTAACAGAAAACATCTTATGCCCTTTAAAAATATTTTTAAACATTTTTCATAAGAAAGAAAAAACTCCCAATCTCTTCCTTTCTCTATAACAATACTTATTATACATGTGTTGAGAGACCAAAATAAGGAGAATGTCTTCACCAACATTCTGGTAAAAAAAAAATGGAAAAATAATATTTGTGGAGGTGTATAAGAAAAAAAAGGATCTTTTCAAATTCTTTGAAGTAAAGGATTTCAAATGCTATATTTTTTCACAAGAATATTTTTGTGAGATGATATAATGTACAGTAAGCCTTTCAGAATTTGAGATCAGGAATAATAACTAATGTATGTATAAAAACAACCTGGCATCATCTTTTTATTAAACATACACATTTTGCCCGATACTAAAACAAAACAGTGTAAGTATCACTGTTGTTACAAATTAATCTTATTTGATATTGTAATTAAGCTGCGACTCTCCCCCCCAATTATTATTTTATGTATCACTGAAGGATTATAATTAGAGTGAGATCTTATTTATAGTTTCCAATAACTTATGCTAAAATTTCATCCAGTACTTTCAGATTTCAGCTGTAATATCTATCTGAATACCAAAGACAGGTATAAGGAGAATATTATTACAGTGCATAGGAAATTAATCTGGAATTATTGGACCCTTCAGATAAGTTACCACATGGCATTTTAAAATTACCCTAATTTCTCTTTTATATATATATAATCTTAATTGTTTTGTCATCTGCATTGGGTAAAAAGGGCTATAGAAATGTTGGGTTGTGAGATTGCATGAACTTATCACAGAGAACCTCTAGAAACCCAGAGTTTACTGATCCTTTTCTTATCACAGTAACACTACCACTGCAAACATCTAGGGCCACTTTAATTCTCATTAGTGAGATTCTCCTGTAAAACAAGAGATACCAACGGCACTCCACAAACCCACTATTTGAATGGTTCATCTAAACTCTTTTCTGTTTAACACAACAACTTTCTGAATTTAGAAGAAAAAGAAATTAATAAGAATGCAGGGTAGGGGCATACAAAATAGGGCCATAATGCTAGCAATTGGCAAATACAGAACTGACCAGATCTGCCTCTCAGAGCCTGAAATTCAGCCATTGGCAGAAGTCCTATGCATGTATTTTCCTATAGGCAAAACTACCACTCCTGTCCATCATCAAAGATAAAGTGTTGTATCTAGTTTTGTCAACCAACACTTACTTTCATAAAATAGAGAATATGCATAAGATTCTTTTCAAAGAACTCAAGTTCTGGTCATGATGATGATGGATGGATGAAATCAGCACTTTTCTATCATTCCTAGGCAAGGTTTTCTTGAGACTATATTACACAGAAGTACTCCACCATGTGTCTGGCTCAGCGAAGAATAAACATTCCCATTTCTACTGTTCATCTCAGGCTCTGACGTACATGTGTGACCAGACCATCCTATTGCTTTGGCTGGCTTGGGCTTGCCAGAGTTGACTATAGGTGTGGGCTTCCAATAGGCTGAGCACAGATGCTTAATGCATTCTTTTTGTAAAAAAATGCACTGTGAACCTCATCTTAGCTCCTTAAGAGCAACTCCTGTAGGTTTTACTGAAGCCAATCTCTGAAGCTTTTACAAATGCAAATGTCGAGGGTTGAAAATCATAATTATTGACATTCTTCATCAGTAAGATCAGTAATTGAACGACAAACTCAGCAGGCCTCCCTCAAATGCTTTAATGGCTTATTATATTTCCAGGCTGCCAATTTATTCTTTCACTCCATACTTCAGTACTTTTATGTTTGTAGTCCACACATAAAACATTGTACTTCATTTTTTTTTTACAGTGTCTTTCTTTTAAGCAGTTCTAGAGCCATCAGGAACATGCTGCAAATGAGATATGACATCGCAGCGTGGCCACCCTAGGAACATATATTCAATAAATATGTAAATCAGTTCAAGTACATCTCTTCTCAAGTGGGAAAAGGTATGGGAATATGGTCAAGTATCACATTAAATTATCTTCTCAGTGGAAAACAATAACATTCTAAGGAACCAAAGAAAAGAGGAAGCAAGTAACTAAAATTAACTAGGTTTTTTCTTAAAATGCAATGAACAGGCTGATTCAGTGGAATTACCAAGAAGCATAAAAAACATCTCATATCTCCATGTAAAAAAAAAAACAAACTTGTAAAACCAGAACAGCTGCACTGACCTCGTCACTGCCCACATGACTGAAATGAGTCCCTCGCTCAGTGGGACTGAGGGGGAGCAAATACTGGGGACTTTTGTTGATGTCCATTATTCCATTAATGGGTGAGATTCTGATATCTTCTTGTTGGCTACAGCTGCAAATGAAAGGCAGCGTTGTGCCCCAGAATTTAATGGATGTCTCAGATGAACTTAGTAGAACACAAGTGATATCATTTGGAAGCAGAATACTTGCTAATACTGCTGAAGAGTCAGTGGGGCTGATCCTGCTTTCAGCTACATCCCTGTAAATCCAGAGAAAATTTCACTCAGATAAATTAATTAGTTCACATTTTATTAGGATAAATGAGACAACTTCTGACAAATCATTCACCACTCAGATGATTTATTCTCCTTGATATTTAAATAAACACATAATAAATGTGCACCATCAAGGCACATGGGAACTGAGTGCAGTGTGGTGGCCAACTGACTTGGTTTTCTCCTTGCCATACAGAGAGATGAGGAAGCCACTGGTGGGAACCAAGCAGCAAGGAGACATGCCAGGTCATTGTGCCTCTGCTCCTAATCTGTTGTATAATTTTAGAAGCAGTTTTTCCCTGCCCTGTGCCTCCATGTCCCCTTTTATCATGCCAATGGACTGACAATTATTTGGCATGATAACTTTAGGGACTCAGTTTTGACTCTAACCCATCAAACTTCAGTCAAATAACCTAAGAAATAACGTCCTGTTTTAAAAGAGAGAGAGGCTTTTATTCCTGAAAATCTCTCAGCTGTGACACAGTTTAGAGCACATAATTTTGAGCAATTAACACCACAGATACACCAAGTCTCTAAGCCAGCATAAACCAGCACTGCTCCTGAAGGAAATGGCCCTTCCTTCCCCACACCCCCAGCCCACATTCCACTTCACTCCCTGCCTTGTGCCAGCACAAGTGTTCTTGTGGCCCCGCAATGAACCACATCAGGGAACTCATCCAGGTCGAAACTAACCTGGGGAAAAGGAAATTGTTTAGTTTTAAGCTGGCAGAATTCCCTGGCCTGGTTCACTGCACAATCATGTGTGTGCTGGTGCCAGCACAGGGAAAGGAGCAGCCCTGGGCCAGGAAGGAGAAGGCAGAGAATGGGAATGGTGGACTGCCCTCTGAAAGAGGTTGTTGCAGAGCTGGCTTATGCCAGCCTAGAGTGTTTGTACAAATGTGGCACATATTTAAAATCTCACTTTTCACAGAATATTTGTCTTCAGAGGATTAATGCTTCCCAGGATCTTCCAGCCTTGGACATCTGTGGAGCACTGCTTCTCCCTCTCTCCCCCCAGCCCAATATACTGGCACGGAATTAAAGCCTTGAGAAACTTGAAAGCGACAGGCCTGGGGATTTTGTGACAAATGCAAAAATGCTCATATTTGTCAAACCATTAGCAAAGGGGCACAGCTGTTGTGAGAGCCTTGCCCCCGTGCCAAGAATGCTCCAGCCTGCTGGAAGCTGCGTGCCTGGATCATACTCACTCTGGCAACTCCCATCGAGATCCCTTCTGTGGGTCTGTGGCAGGTGCCCAGACAAGCACAGTTGACTTCAGGATGTCCAGAGGAAGATTAGTGCACCCTACATGAGCCATAGGTATTTGCTAAAATGCAGGGCTGTTTGGGTGGGGCTACAGCACTTCCAAGGACAACTGGGCTGCAGTGCTGCAGCTGCTCTTGCCCACCGTGGAGCTGAAGTCCTGCCAGGCATGAGCCAGTCCCTGCAGGTCAGAGCAGGGCAGCTCTGTCCTGTGTGACTAGAGCCTGTGGTGCTGGAAAGCCTAACACGGGAACAGACGAGCAGCTGTGGAGAGCAACAGCCCAGATCATGTCAGGCCCAGTGGTGGCCCTGCAACTGGAAGCTGTGGCTGTAATTTCAAATTTGGAAGACAAAAATGAAGACACAGGCTTTAATCCCCAGGACTAGGAACCAGGGAAGAAGGAGCAACCTCGAAGGTGTGGAGCAAGAAAAGAGGAGGTAGAAGTTGGTTACTCCAAGGGTGAGGAGCAGATGACAACAGGTA
>NW_026991012.1:0-28829 GCF_036250125.1 Pseudopipra pipra
TCACAGTCCCACACCCCCAGACACGCTCAGTCACACTCAAGCCCACTCAGGCACACTGAGAGATGCTCAGACACACTCGCACACCCTCAGACACACTTGAGCACACTCAAGCACACTTAGACAGTCACACACACCCAAGCACACTCCCACACATCCCCAGACACACTCAGAAACATTTGCACACATTCAGCCACACTCTCACACACCCAGACACATTCGCACACACACAGATATTCTCATACACACTCAGAAACACTCTCACAAAGCCAGACACACTTAGACACACTCATCACACTCAGACACTCTCAGACACACTCAGACACACTCAGACACAATCACATACACTCAGACACACCTGCAAACACTGACAAACACCCAGACCCATAAATATATGCTCAGGCACACTCACGCACACTGAGACACACTTGCACAAACCCAGACACACTCAGACACACTCCGACACGCTCAGACACATTCAGGCACACCCAGAAACACTCAGACACATTCGCACACACTCACACACACTCAGACACACTCAGTCACGCTCAGACGCACTCAGACAAGCAGAGACACGCTCAGACACACTCAGAAACACTGAGACACACTCGCACACAGCCAGACACACTTGAACACTCAAGCGCAGTCCACACCCCCAGACACGCTCAGACAGACTCAGACAGGCTCAGACACACTCAGGCACACTGACAGACGCTCAGACACACTCGCACACCCTCAGACACACTTGAGCACACTCAAACACACTCAGACACACTCAGACACACTCAAACACACTCCCACACATCCAGACACACTCAGAAACATTCACACACATTCAGACACACTCTTACACACTCAGAAACACTCACACACTCTCAGACACACTCAGGCACACTCAGGCACACTCGCACACACCCAGACACATTCGCACACACAGATATTCACAGACACACTCAGATACACTCTCACAAAGCCAGACACACTTAGACACACTCATCACACTCAGACCACACTCAGACACAGTCAGACACAATCGCATACACTCAGACTCACCTGCAAACACTGACAAACAACCAGACCCATAAATATATGCTCAGGCACACTCACGCACACTGAGACACACTCGCACAAACCCAGACAGACTCAGACACACTCCGACACGCTCAGACACACTCAGACACACTCAGACAAGCAGAGACACACTCAGACACACTCAGAAACACTTAACACACTCGCACACACCCAGACACATTTGCTCACTCTCAGATACGCTCAGAAACACTCAGACACACTCGCACCACAGCCAGACACACTCAAACACTCAAGCGCAGTCCACACCCCAGACACGCTCAGACAGACTCAGACAAGCTCAGACACACTCAGGCACACTGAGAGACGCTCAGACACACTCGCACACCCTCAGACACACTTGAGCACACTCAAACACACTCAGACACACTCAGACACACTCAAGCACACTCCCACACATCCAGACACACTCAGAAACAATCGCACACATTCAGACACGCTCTCACACACCCAGACACATTCGCACACACACAGATATTCTCACACTCAGAAACACTCTGACAAAGCCAGACACACTTAGACACACTCAGACACACTCAGACACAGTCAGACACGCTCAGACACAGTCGCATACACTCAGACACACCTGCAAACACTGCCAAACAATCAGACCCACAACTATAAGCTCAGGCACACTCACGCACATTGAGACACACTCGCACAACCCAGACACACTCAGATACGCTCTGAGACACTCAGAGACACTCGCACACGCTCAGAAACAACTGCAAACACACTCGCACACTCCGACACACCATTTGCACACACCCAGACACATTCACTAACACTCAGATACGCTCAGACACAGTAAGACACACACGCACACAGCCAGACACACTTAAACACACTCCGACACACACTCAAGCACAGTCCCACACCCCCAGACACGCTCAGTCACACTCAAGCCCACTCAGGCACACTGAGAGATGCTCAGACACACTCGCACACCCTCAGACACACTTGAGCACACTCAAGCACACTTAGACAGTCACACACACCCAAGCACACTCCCACACATCCCCAGACACACTCAGAAACATTTGCACACATTCAGCCACACTCTCACACACCCAGACACATTCGCACACACACAGATATTCTCATACACACTCAGAAACACTCTCACAAAGGCAGACACACTTAGACACACTCATCACATTCAGACATTCTCAGACACACTCAGACACAATCGCATACACTCAGACACACCTGCAAACACTGACAAACACCCAGACCCATAAATATATGCTCAGGCACACTCACGCACACTGAGACACACTTGCACAAACCCAGACACACTCAGACACACTCCGACACGCTCAGACACATTCAGGCACACCCAGAAACACTCAGACACATTCGCACACACTCACACACACTCAGACACACTCAGTCACGCTCAGACGCACTCAGACAAGCAGAGACACGCTCAGACACACTCAGAAACACTGAGACACACTCGCACACAGCCAGACACACTTGAACACTCAAGCGCAGTCCCACACCCCCAGACACGCTCAGACAGACTCAGACAGGCTCAGACACACTCAGGCACACTGAGAGACGCTCAGACACACTCGCACACCCTCAGACACACTTGAGCACACTCAAACACACTCAGACACACTCAGACACACTCAAACACACTCCCACACATCCAGACACACTCAGAAACATTCACACACATTCAGACACACTCTTACACACTCAGAAACACTCACACACTCTCAGACACACTCAGGCACACTCAGGCACACTCGCACACACCCAGACACATTCGCACACACAGATATTCACAGACACACTCAGATACACTCTCACAAAGCCAGACACACTTAGACACACTCATCACACTCAGACACACTCAGACACCGTCAGACACAATCGCATACACTCAGACTCACCTGCAAACACTGACAAACAACCAGACCCATAAATATATGCTCAGGCACACTCACGCACACTGAGACACACTCGCACAAACCCAGACAGACTCAGACACACTCCGACACGCTCAGACACACTCAGACACACTCAGACAAGCAGAGACACACTCAGACACACTCAGAAACACTTAACACACTCGCACACACCCAGACACATTTGCTCACTCTCAGATACGCTCAGAAACACTCAGACACACTCGCACACAGCCAGACACACTCAAACACTCAAGCGCAGTCCCACACCCCCAGACACGCTCAGACAGACTCAGACAAGCTCAGACACACTCAGGCACACTGAGAGACGCTCAGACACACTCGCACACCCTCAGACACACTTGAGCACACTCAAACACACTCAGACACACTCAGACACACTCAAGCACACTCCCACACATCCAGACACACTCAGAAACAATCGCACACATTCAGACACGCTCTCACACACCCAGACACATTCGCACACACACAGATATTCTCACACTCAGAAACACTCTGACAAAGCCAGACACACTTAGACACACTCAGACACACTCAGACACAGTCAGACACGCTCAGACACAGTCGCATACACTCAGACACACCTGCAAACACTGCCAAACAATCAGACCCACAACTATAAGCTCAGGCACACTCACGCACATTGAGACACACTCGCACAACCCAGACACACTCAGATACGCTCTGAGACACTCAGAGACACTCGCACACGCTCAGAAACAACTGCAAACACACTCGCACACTCCGACACACCATTTGCACACACCCAGACACATTCACTAACACTCAGATACGCTCAGACACAGTAAGACACACACGCACACAGCCAGACACACTTAAACACACTCCGACACACACTCAAGCACAGTCCCACACCCCCAGACACGCTCAGTCACACTCAAGCCCACTCAGGCACACTGAGAGATGCTCAGACACACTCGCACACCCTCAGACACACTTGAGCACACTCAAGCACACTTAGACAGTCACACACACCCAAGCACACTCCCACACATCCCCAGACACACTCAGAAACATTTGCACACATTCAGCCACACTCTCACACACCCAGACACATTCGCACACACACAGATATTCTCATACACACTCAGAAACACTCTCACAAAGCCAGACACACTTAGACACACTCATCACACTCAGACACTCTCAGACACACTCAGACACACTCAGACACAATCACATACACTCAGACACACCTGCAAACACTGACAAACACCCAGACCCATAAATATATGCTCAGGCACACTCACGCACACTGAGACACACTTGCACAAACCAGACACACTCAGACACACTCCGACACGCTCAGACACATTCAGGCACACCCAGAAACACTCAGACACATTCGCACACACTCACACACACTCAGACACACTCAGTCACGCTCAGACGCACTCAGACAAGCAGAGACACGCTCAGACACACTCAGAAACACTGAGACACACTCGCACACAGCCAGACACACTTGAACACTCAAGCGCAGTCCCACACCCCCAGACACGCTCAGACAGACTCAGACAGGCTCAGACACACTCAGGCACACTGACAGACGCTCAGACACACTCGCACACCCTCAGACACACTTGAGCACACTCAAACACACTCAGACACACTCAGACACACTCAAACACACTCCCACACATCCAGACACACTCAGAAACATTCACACACATTCAGACACACTCTTACACACTCAGAAACACTCACACACTCTCAGACACACTCAGGCACACTCAGGCACACTCGCACACACCAGACACATTCGCACACACAGATATTCACAGACACACTCAGATACACTCTCACAAAGCCAGACACACTTAGACACACTCATCACACTCAGACACACTCAGACACAGTCAGACACAATCGCATACACTCAGACTCACCTGCAAACACTGACAAAACAACCAGACCCATAAATATATGCTCAGGCACACTCACGCACACTGAGACACACTCGCACAAACCCAGACAGACTCAGACACACTCCGACACGCTCAGACACACTCAGACACACTCAGACAAGCAGAGACACACTCAGACACACTCAGAAACACTGAGACACACTCGCACACAGCCAGACACACTTGAACACTCAAGCGCAGTCCCACACCCCCAGACACGCTCAGACAGACTCAGACAGGCTCAGACACACTCAGGCACACTGAGAGACGCTCAGACACACTCGCACACCCTCAGACACACTTGAGCACACTCAAACACACTCAGACACACTCAGACACACTCAAACACACTCCCACACATCCAGACACACTCAGAAACATTCACACACATTCAGACACACTCTTACACACTCAGAAACACTCACACACTCTCAGACACACTCAGGCACACTCAGGCACACTCGCACACACCCAGACACATTCGCACACACAGATATTCACAGACACACTCAGATACACTCTCACAAAGCCAGACACACTAGACACACTCATCACACTCAGACACACTCAGACACCGTCAGACACAATCGCATACACTCAGACTCACCTGCAAACACTGACAAACAACCAGACCCATAAATATATGCTCAGGCACACTCACGCACACTGAGACACACTCGCACAAACCCAGACAGACTCAGACACACTCCGACACGCTCAGACACACTCAGACACACTCAGACAAGCAGAGACACACTCAGACACACTCAGAAACACTTAACACACTCGCACACACCCAGACACATTTGCTCACTCTCAGATACGCTCAGAAACACTCAGACACACTCGCACACAGCCAGACACACTCAAACACTCAAGCGCAGTCCCACACCCCCAGACACGCTCAGACAGACTCAGACAAGCTCAGACACACTCAGGCACACTGAGAGACGCTCAGACACACTCGCACACCCTCAGACACACTTGAGCACACTCAAACACACTCAGACACACTCAGACACACTCAAGCACACTCCCACACATCCAGACACACTCAGAAACAATCGCACACATTCAGACACGCTCTCACACACCCAGACACATTCGCACACACACAGATATTCTCACACTCAGAAACACTCTGACAAAGCCAGACACACTTAGACACACTCAGACACACTCAGACACAGTCAGACACGCTCAGACACAGTCGCATACACTCAGACACACCTGCAAACACTGCCAAACAATCAGACCCACAACTATAAGCTCAGGCACACTCACGCACATTGAGACACACTCGCACAAACCCAGACACACTCAGATACGCTCTGAGACACTCAGAGACACTCGCACACGCTCAGAAACAACTGCAAACACACTCGCACACTCCGACACACCATTTGCACACACCCAGACACATTCACTAACACTCAGATACGCTCAGACACAGTAAGACACACACGCACACAGCCAGACACACTTAAACACACTCCGACACACACTCAAGCACAGTCCCACACCCCCAGACACGCTCAGTCACACTCAAGCCCACTCAGGCACACTGAGAGATGCTCAGACACACTCGCACACCCTCAGACACACTTGAGCACACTCAAGCACACTTAGACAGTCACACACACCCAAGCACACTCCCACACATCCCCAGACACACTCAGAAACATTTGCACACATTCAGCCACACTCTCACACACCCAGACACATTCGCACACACACAGATATTCTCATACACACTCAGAAACACTCTCACAAAGCCAGACACACTTAGACACACTCATCACACTCAGACACTCTCAGACACACTCAGACACACTCAGACACAATCACATACACTCAGACACACCTGCAAACACTGACAAACACCCAGACCCATAAATATATGCTCAGGCACACTCACGCACACTGAGACACACTTGCACAAACCCAGACACACTCAGACACACTCCGACACGCTCAGACACATTCAGGCACACCCAGAAACACTCAGACACATTCGCACACACTCACACACACTCAGACACACTCAGTCACGCTCAGACGCACTCAGACAAGCAGAGACACGCTCAGACACACTCAGAAACACTGAGACACACTCGCACACAGCCAGACACACTTGAACACTCAAGCGCAGTCCCACACCCCAGACACGCTCAGACAGACTCAGACAGGCTCAGACACACTCAGGCACACTGACAGACGCTCAGACACACTCGCACACCCTCAGACACACTTGAGCACACTCAAACACACTCAGACACACTCAGACACACTCAAACACACTCCCACACATCCAGACACACTCAGAAACATTCACACACATTCAGACACACTCTTACACACTCAGAAACACTCACACACTCTCAGACACACTCAGGCACACTCAGGCACACTCGCACACACCCAGACACATTCGCACACACAGATATTCACAGACACACTCAGATACACTCTCACAAAGCCAGACACACTTAGACACACTCATCACACTCAGACACACTCAGACACAGTCAGACACAATCGCATACACTCAGACTCACCTGCAAACACTGACAAACAACCAGACCCATAAATATATGCTCAGGCACACTCACGCACACTGAGACACACTCGCACAAACCCAGACAGACTCAGACACACTCCGACACGCTCAGACACACTCAGACACACTCAGACAAGCAGAGACACACTCAGACACACTCAGAAACACTTAACACACTCGCACACACCCAGACACATTTGCTCACTCTCAGATACGCTCAGAAACACTCAGACACACTCGCACACAGCCAGACACACTCAAACACTCAAGCGCAGTCCCACACCCCCAGACACGCTCAGACAGACTCAGACAAGCTCAGACACACTCAGGCACACTGAGAGACGCTCAGACACACTCGCACACCCTCAGACACACTTGAGCACACTCAAACACACTCAGACACACTCAGACACACTCAAGCACACTCCCACACATCCAGACACACTCAGAAACAATCGCACACATTCAGACACGCTCTCACACACCCAGACACATTCGCACACACACAGATATTCTCACACTCAGAAACACTCTGACAAAGCCAGACACACTTAGACACACTCAGACACACTCAGACACAGTCAGACACGCTCAGACACAGTCGCATACACTCAGACACACCTGCAAACACTGCCAAACAATCAGACCCACAACTATAAGCTCAGGCACACTCACGCACATTGAGACACACTCGCACAAACCCAGACACACTCAGATACGCTCTGAGACACTCAGAGACACTCGCACACGCTCAGAAACAACTGCAAACACACTCGCACACTCCGACACACCATTTGCACACACCCAGACACATTCACTAACACTCAGATACGCTCAGACACAGTAAGACACACACGCACACAGCCAGACACACTTAAACACACTCCGACACACACACTCAAGCACAGTCCCACACCCCCAGACACGCTCAGTCACACTCAAGCCCACTCAGGCACACTGAGAGATGCTCAGACACACTCGCACACCCTCAGACACACTTGAGCACACTCAAGCACACTTAGACAGTCACACACACCCAAGCACACTCCCACACATCCCCAGACACACTCAGAAACATTTGCACACATTCAGCCACACTCTCACACACCCAGACACATTCGCACACACACAGATATTCTCATACACACTCAGAAACACTCTCACAAAGCCAGACACACTTAGACACACTCATCACACTCAGACACTCTCAGACACACTCAGACACACTCAGACACAATCGCATACACTCAGACACACCTGCAAACACTGACAAACACCCAGACCCATAAATATATGCTCAGGCACACTCACGCACACTGAGACACACTTGCACAAACCCAGACACACTCAGACACACTCCGACACGCTCAGACACATTCAGGCACACCCAGAAACACTCAGACACATTCGCACACACTCACACACACTCAGACACACTCAGTCACGCTCAGACGCACTCAGACAAGCAGAGACACGCTCAGACACACTCAGAAACACTGAGACACACTCGCACACAGCCAGACACACTTGAACACTCAAGCGCAGTCCACACCCCCAGACACGCTCAGACAGACTCAGACAGGCTCAGACACACTCAGGCACACTGACAGACGCTCAGACACACTCGCACACCCTCAGACACACTTGAGCACACTCAAACACACTCAGACACACTCAGACACACTCAAACACACTCCCACACATCCAGGCACACTCAGAAACATTCACACACATTCAGACACACTCTTACACACTCAGAAACACTCACACACTCTCAGACACACTCAGGCACACTCAGGCACACTCGCACACACCCAGACACATTCGCACACACAGATATTCACAGACACACTCAGATACACTCTCACAAAGCCAGACACACTTAGACACACTCATCACACTCAGACACACTCAGACACAGTCAGACACAATCGCATACACTCAGACTCACCTGCAAACACTGACAAACAACCAGACCCATAAATATATGCTCAGGCACACTCACGCACACTGAGACACACTCGCACAAACCCAGACAGACTCAGACACACTCCGACACGCTCAGACACACTCAGACACACTCAGACAAGCAGAGACACACTCAGACACACTCAGAAACACTTAACACACTCGCACACACCCAGACACATTTGCTCACTCTCAGATACGCTCAGAAACACTCAGACACACTCGCACACAGCCAGACACACTTAAACACTCAAGCGCAGTCCCACACCCCCAGACACGCTCAGACAGACTCAGACACGCTCAGACACACTCAGGCACACTGACAGACGCTCAGACACACTCGCACACCCTCAGACACACTTGAGCACACTCAAACACACTCAGACACACTCAGACACACTCAAGCACACTCCCACACATCCAGACACACTCAGAAACAATCGCACACATTCAGACACGCTCTCACACACCCAGACACATTCGCACACACACAGATATTCTCACACTCAGAAACACTCTGACAAAGCCAGACACACTTAGACACACTCAGACACACTCAGACACAGTCAGACACGCTCAGACACAGTCGCATACACTCAGACACACCTGCAAACACTGCCAAACAATCAGACCCACAACTATAAGCTCAGGCACACTCACGCACATTGAGACACACTCGCACAAACCCAGACACACTCAGATACGCTCTGAGACACTCAGAGACACTCGCCACACGCTCAGAAACAACTGCAAACACACTCGCACACTCCGACACACCATTTGCACACACCCAGACACATTCACTAACATTCAGATACGCTCAGACACAGTAAGACACACACGCACACAGCCAGACACACTTAAACACACTCCGACACACACTCAAGCACAGTCCCACACCCCCAGACACGCTCAGTCACACTCAAGCCCACTCAGGCACACTGAGAGATGCTCAGACACACTCGCACACCCTCAGACACACTTGAGCACACTCAAACACACTTAGACACAGTCACACACTCCCAAGCACACTCCCACACATCCCCAGACACACTCAGAAACATTTGCACACATTCAGCCACACTCTCACACACCCAGACACATTCGCACACACACAGATATTCTCATACACACTCAGAAACACTCTCACAAAGCCAGACACACTTAGACACACTCATCACACTCAGACACTCTCAGACACACTCAGACACACTCAGACACAATCGCATACACTCAGACACACCTGCAAACACTGACAAACACCCAGACCCATAAATATATGCTCAGGCACACTCACGCACACTGAGACACACTTGCACAAACCCAGACACACTCAGACACACTCCGACACGCTCAGACACATTCAGGCACACCCAGAAACACTCAGACACATTCGCACACACTCACACACACTCAGACACACTCAGTCACGCTCAGACGCACTCAGACAAGCAGAGACACGCTCAGACACACTCAGAAACACTGAGACACACTCGCACACAGCCAGACACACTTAAACACTCAAGCGCAGTCCCACACCCCCAGACACGCTCAGACAGACTCAGACACACTCAGACACACTCAGGCACACTGACAGACGCTCAGACACACTCGCACACCCTCAGACACACTTGAGCACACTCAAACACACTCAGACACACTCAGACACACTCAAACACACTCCCACACATCAGGCACACTCAGAAACATTCACACACATTCAGACACACTCTTACACACTCAGAAACACTCACACACTCTCAGACACACTCAGGCACACTCAGCACACTCGCACACACCCAGACACATTCGCACACACAGATATTCACAGACACACTCAGATACACTCTCACAAAGCCAGACACACTTAGACACACTCATCACACTCAGACACACTCAGACACCATCAGACACAATCGCATAGACTCAGACACACCTGCAAACACTGACAAACAACCAGACCCATAAATATTGCTCAGGCACACTCACGCACACTGAGACACACTCGCACAAACCCAGACAGAC
This sequence comes from Pseudopipra pipra, assembly GCF_036250125.1. Lineage (NCBI taxonomy): Eukaryota > Metazoa > Chordata > Aves > Passeriformes > Pipridae > Pseudopipra > Pseudopipra pipra. The sequence goes on from NW_026991012.1 coordinate 11,511, forward strand.
TCAGACACACTCCGACATGCTCAGACACACTCAGACACACTCAGACAAGCAGAGACACACTCAGACACACTCAGAAACACTTAACACACTCGCACACACCAGACACATTTGCTCACTCTCAGATACGCTCAGAAAGACTCAGACACACTCGCACGCAGCCAGACACACTTAAACACTCAAGCGCAGTCCCACACCCCCAGACATGCTCAGACAGACTCAGACAGGCTCAGACACACTCAGGCACACTGACAGACGCTCAGACACACTCGCACACCCTCAGACACACCTGAGCACACTCAAACACACTCAGACACACTCAGACACACTCAAGCACACTCCCACACATCCAGACACACTCAGAAACATTCACACACATTCAGACACACTCTTACACACTCAGAAACACTCACACACTCTCAGACACACTCAGGCACACTCAGGCACACTCGCACACACCCAGACACATTCGCACACACAGATATTCACAGACACACTCAGATACACTCTCACAAAGCCAGACACACTTAGACACACTCAGAAACACTCAGACACACTCAGACACACTCAGACACAATCGCATACACTCAGACTCACCTGCAAACACTGACAAACAACCAGACCCATAAATATATGCTCAGGCCACACTCACGCACACTGAGACACACTCGCACAAACCCAGACAGACTCAGACACACTCTGACACGCTCAGACACACTCAGACACACTCAGACAAGCAGAGACACACTCAGACACACTCAGAAACACTTAACACACTCACACACACCCAGACACATTTGCTCACTCTCAGATACGCTCAGAAACACTCAGACACACTCGCACACAGCCAGACACACTTAAACACTCAAGCGCAGTCCCACACCCCCAGACACACTCAGACAGACTCAGACACGCTCAGACACACTCAGGCACACTGAGAGACGCTCAGACACACTCGCACACCCTCAGACACACTTGAGCACACTCAAACACACTCAGACACACTCAAGCACACTCCCACACATCCAGACACACTCAGAAACAATCGCACACATTCAGCACGCTCTCACACACCCAGACACATTCGCACACACACAGATATTCTCACACTCAGAAACACTCTGACAAAGCCAGACACACTTAGACACACTCAGACACACTCAGACACAGTCAGACACGCTCAGACACAGTCGCATACACTCAGACACACCTGCAAACACTGCCAAACAATCAGACCCACAACTATAAGCTCAGGCACACTCACGCACATTGAGACACACTCGCACAAACCCAGACACACTCAGATACGCTCTGAGACACTCAGAGACACTCGCACACGCTCAGAAACAACTGCAAACACACTCGCACACTCAGACACACCATTTGCACACACCCAGACACATTCACTAACATTCAGATACGCTCAGACACAGTAAGACACACACGCACACAGCCAGACACACTTAAACACACTCCGACACACACTCAAGCACAGTCCCACACCCCCAGACACACTCAGTCAAACTCAAGCCCACTCAGGCACACTGAGAGATGCTCAGACACACTCGCACACCCTCAGACACACTTGAGCACACTCAAGCACACTTAGACAGTCACACACACCCAAGCACACTCCCACAACATCCCCAGACACACTCAGAAACATTTGCACACATTCAGCCACACTCTCACACACCCAGACACATTCGCACACACACAGATATTCTCATACACACTCAGAAACACTCTCACAAAGCCAGACACACTTAGACACACTCATCACACTCAGACACTCTCAGACACACTCAGACACACTCAGACACAATCGCATACACTCAGACACACCTGCAAACACTGACAAACACCCAGACCCATAAATATAGCTCAGGCCACACTCACGCACACTGAGACACACTTGCACAAAGCCAGACACACTCAGACACACTCCGACACGCTCAGACACATTCAGGCACACCCAGAAACACTCAGACACATTCGCACACACTCACACACACTCAGACACACTCAGTCACGCTCAGACGCACTCAGACAAGCAGAGACACGCTCAGACACACTCAGAAACACTGAGACACACTCGCACACAGCCAGACACACTTGAACACTCAAGCGCAGTCCCACACCCCCAGACACGCTCAGACAGACTCAGACAGGCTCAGACACACTCAGGCACACTGACAGACGCTCAGACACACTCGCACACCCTCAGACACACTTGAGCACACTCAAACACACTCAGACACACTCAGACACACTCAAACACACTCCCACACATCCAGACACACTCAGAAACATTCACACACATTCAGACACACTCTTACACACTCAGAAACACTCACACACTCTCAGACACACTCAGGCACACTCAGGCACACTCGCACACACCCAGACACATTCGCACACACAGATATTCACAGACACACTCAGATACACTCTCACAAAGCCAGACACACTTAGACACACTCATCACACTCAGACACACTCAGACACACTCAGACACAATCGCATACACTCAGACTCACCTGCAAACACTGACAAACAACCAGACCCATAAATATATGCTCAGGCACACTCACGCACACTGAGACACACTCGCACAAACCCAGACAGACTCAGACACACTCCGACACGCTCAGACACACTCAGACACACTCAGACAAGCAGAGACACACTCAGACACACTCAGAAACACTTAACACACTCGCACACACCCAGACACATTTGCTCACTCTCAGATACGCTCAGAAACACTCAGACACACTCGCACACAGTCAGACACACTTAAACACTCAAGCGCAGTCCCACACCCCCAGACACACTCAGACAGACTCAGACACGCTCAGACACACTCAGGCACACTGAGAGACGCTCAGACACACTCGCACACCCTCAGACACACTTGAGCACACTCAAACACACTCAGACACACTCAAGCACACTCCCACACATCCAGACACACTCAAAAACAATCGCACACATTCAGACACGCTCGCACACACCCAGACACATTCGCACACACACAGATATTCTCACACTCAGAAACACTCTGACAAAGCCAGACACACTTAGACACACTCAGACACACTCAGACACAGTCAGACACGCTCAGACACAATCGCATACACTCAGACACACCTGCAAACACTGCCAAACAATCAGACCCACAACTATAAGCTCAGGCACACTCACGCACATTGAGACACACTCGCACAAACCCAGACACACTCAGATACGCTCTGAGACACTCAGAGACACTCGCACACGCTCAGAAACAACTGCAAACACACTCTCACACTCCGACACACCATTTGCACACACCCAGACACATTCACTAACATTCAGATACGCTCAGACACAGTAAGACACACACGCACACAGCCAGACACACTTAAACACACTCCGACACACACTCAAGCACAGTCCCACACCCCCAGACACACTCAGTCACACTCAAGCCCACTCAGGCACACTGAGAGATGCTCAGACACACTCGCACACCCTCAGACACACTTGAGCACACTCAAGCACACTTAGACAGTCACACACACCCAAGCACACTCCCACACATCCCCAGACACACTCAGAAACATTTGCACACATTCAGCCACACTCTCACACACCCAGACACATTCGCACACACACAGATATTCTCATACACACTCAGAAACACTCTGACAAAGCCAGACACACTTAGACACACTCATCACACTCAAACACTCTCAGACACACTCAGACACACTCAGACACAATCGCATACACTCAGACACACCTGCAAACACTGACAAACACCCAGACCCATAAATATATGCTCAGGCACACTCACGCACACTGAGACACACTTGCACAAACCCAGACACACTCAGACACACTCCGACACGCTCAGACACATTCAGGCACACCCAGAAACACTCAGACACATTCGCACACACTCACACACACTCAGACACACTCAGTCACGCTCAGACGCACTCAGACAAGCAGAGACACGCTCAGACACACTCAGAAACACTGAGACACACTCGCACACAGCCAGACACACTTGAACACTCAAGCGCAGTCCCACACCCCCAGACACGCTCAGACAGACTCAGACACGCTCAGACACACTCAGGCACACTGACAGACGCTCAGACACACTCGCACACCCTCAGACACACTTGAGCACACTCAAACACACTCAGACACACTCAGACACACTCAAGCACACTCCCACACATCCAGACACACTCAGAAACATTCACACACATTCAGACACACTCTTACACACTCAGAAACACTCACACACTCTCAGACACACTCAGGCACACTCAGGCACACTCGCACACACCCAGACACATTCGCACACACAGATATTCACAGACACACTCAGATACACTCTCACAAAGCCAGACACACTTAGACACACTCATCACACTCAGACACACTCAGACACAGTCAGACACAATCGCATACACTCAGACTCACCTGCAAACACTGACAAACAACCAGACCCATAAATATATGCTCAGGCACACTCACGCACACTGAGACACACTCGCACAAACCCAGACAGACTCAGACACACTCCGACATGCTCAGACACACTCAGACACACTCAGACAAGCAGAGACACACTCAGACACACTCAGAAACACTTAACACACTCGCACACACCCAGACACATTTGCTCACTCTCAGATACGCTCAGAAACACTCAGACACACTCGCACACAGCCAGACACACTTAAACACTCAAGCGCAGTCCCACACCCCCAGACACGCTCAGACAGACTCAGACAAGCTCAGACACACTCAGGCACACTGAGAGACGCTCAGACACACTCGCACACCCTCAGACACACTTGAGCACACTCAAACACACTCAGACACACTCAGACACACTCAAGCACACTCCCACACATCCAGACACGCTCAGAAACAATCGCACACATTCAGACACGCTCTCACACACCCAGACACATTCGCACACACACAGATATTCTCACACTCAGAAACACTCTGACAAAGTCAGACACACTTAGACACACTCAGACACACTCAGACACAGTCAGACACGCTCAGACACAGTCGCATACACTCAGACACACCTGCAAACACTGCCAAACAATCAGACCCACAACTATAAGCTCAGGCACACTCACGCACATTGAGACACACTCGCACAAACCCAGACACACTCAGATACGCTCTGAGACACTCAGAGACACTCGCACAAGCTCAGAAACAACTGCAAACACACTCGCACACTCCGACACACCATTTGCACACACCCAGACACATTCACTAACACTCAGATACGCTCAGACACAGTAAGACACTCACGCACACAGCCAGACACACTTAAACACACTCCGACACACACTCAAGCACAGTCCCACACCCCCAGACACACTCAGTCACACTCAAGCCCACTCAGGCACACTGAGAGATGCTCAGACACACTCGCACACCCTCAGACACACTTGAGCACACTCAAGCACACTTAGACAGTCACACACACCCAAGCACACTCCCACACATCCCCAGACACACTCAGAAACATTTGCACACATTCAGCCACACTCTCACACACCCAGACACATTCGCACACACACAGATATTCTCATACACACTCAGAAACACTCTCACAAAGGCAGACACACTTAGACACACTCATCACATTCAGACATTCTCAGACACACTCAGACACAATCGCATACACTCAGACACACCTGCAAACACTGACAAACACCCAGACCCATAAATATATGCTCAGGCACACTCACGCACACTGAGACACACTTGCACAAACCCAGACACACTCAGACACACTCCGACACGCTCAGACACATTCAGGCACACCCAGAAACACTCAGACACATTCGCACACACTCACACACACTCAGACACACTCAGTCACGCTCAGACGCACTCAGACAAGCAGAGACACGCTCAGACACACTCAGAAACACTGAGACACACTCGCACACAGCCAGACACACTTGAACACTCAAGCGCAGTCCCACACCCCCAGACACGCTCAGACAGACTCAGACAGGCTCAGACACACTCAGGCACACTGAGAGACGCTCAGACACACTCGCACACCCTCAGACACACTTGAGCACACTCAAACACACTCAGACACACTCAGACACACTCAAACACACTCCCACACATCCAGACACACTCAGAAACATTCACACACATTCAGACACACTCTTACACACTCAGAAACACTCACACACTCTCAGACACACTCAGGCACACTCAGGCACACTCGCACACACCCAGACACATTCGCACACACAGATATTCACAGACACACTCAGATACACTCTCACAAAGCCAGACACACTTAGACACACTCATCACACTCAGACACACTCAGACACCGTCAGACACAATCGCATACACTCAGACTCACCTGCAAACACTGACAAACAACCAGACCCATAAATATATGCTCAGGCACACTCACGCACACTGAGACACACTCGCACAAACCCAGACAGACTCAGACACACTCCGACACGCTCAGACACACTCAGACACACTCAGACAAGCAGAGACACACTCAGACACACTCAGAAACACTTAACACACTCGCACACACCCAGACACATTTGCTCACTCTCAGATACGCTCAGAAACACTCAGACACACTCGCACACAGCCAGACACACTCAAACACTCAAGCGCAGTCCCACACCCCCAGACACGCTCAGACAGACTCAGACAAGCTCAGACACACTCAGGCACACTGAGAGACGCTCAGACACACTCGCACACCCTCAGACACACTTGAGCACACTCAAACACACTCAGACACACTCAGACACACTCAAGCACACTCCCACACATCCAGACACACTCAGAAACAATCGCACACATTCAGACACGCTCTCACACACCCAGACACATTCGCACACACACAGATATTCTCACACTCAGAAACACTCTGACAAAGCCAGACACACTTAGACACACTCAGACACACTCAGACACGCTCAGACACAGTCGCATACACTCAGACACACCTGCAAACACTGCCAAACAATCAGACCCATAACTATAAGCTCAGGCACACTCACGCACATTGAGACACACTCGCACAAACCCAGACACACTCAGATACGCTCTGAGACACTCAGAGACACTCGCACACGCTCAGAAACAACTGCAAACACACTCGCACACTCCGACACACCATTTGCACACACCCAGACACATTCACTAACACTCAGATACGCTCAGACACAGTAAGACACACACGCACACAGCCAGACACACTTAAACACACTCCGACACACACTCAAGCACAGTCCCACACCCCCAGACACACTCAGTCACACTCAAGCCCACTCAGGCACACTGAGAGATGCTCAGACACACTCGCACACCCTCAGACACACTTGAGCACACTCAAGCACACTTAGACAGTCACACACACCCAAGCACACTCCCACACATCCCCAGACACACTCAGAAACATTTGCACACATTCAGCCACACTCTCACACACCCCGACACATTCGCACACACACAGATATTCTCATACACACTCAGAAACACTCTCACAAAGCCAGACACACTTAGACACACTCATCACACTCAGACACTCTCAGACACACTCAGACACACTCAGACACAATCGCATACACTCAGACACACCTGCAAACACTGACAAACACCCAGACCCATAAATATAGGCTCAGGCACACTCACGCACACTGAGACACACTTGCACAAACCCAGACACACTCAGACACACTCCGACACGCTCAGACACATTCAGGCACACCCAGAAACACTCAGACACATTCGCACACACTCACACACACTCAGACACACTCAGTCACGCTCAGACGCACTCAGACAAGCAGAGACACGCTCAGACACACTCAGAAACACTGAGACACACTCGCACACAGCCAGACACACTTGAACACTCAAGCGCAGTCCCACACCCCCAGACACGCTCAGACAGACTCAGACAGGCTCAGACACACTCAGGCACACTGACAGACGCTCAGACACACTCGCACACCCTCAGACACACTTGAGCACACTCAAACACACTCAGACACACTCAGACACACTCAAGCACACTCCCACACATCCAGACACACTCAGAAACATTCACACACATTCAGACACACTCTTACACACTCAGAAACACTCACACACTCTCAGACACACTCAGGCACACTCAGGCACACTCGCACACACCCAGACACATTCGCACACGCAGATATTCACAGACACACTCAGATACACTCTCACAAAGCCAGACACACTTAGACACACTCATCACACTCAGACACACTCAGACACAGTCAGACACAATCGCATACACTCAGACTCACCTGCAAACACTGACAAACAACCAGACCCATAAATATATGCTCAGGCACACTCACGCACACTGAGACACACTCGCACAAACCCAGACAGACTCAGACACACTCCGACACGCTCAGACACACTCAGACACACTCAGACAAGCAGAGACACACTCAGACACACTCAGAAACACTTAACACACTCGCACACACCCAGACACATTTGCTCACTCTCAGATACGCTCAGAAACACTCAGACACACTCGCACACAGCCAGACACACTCAAACACTCAAGCGCAGTCCCACACCCCCAGACACACTCAGACAGACTCAGACACGCTCAGACACACTCAGGCACACTGAGAGACGCTCAGACACACTCGCACACCCTCAGACACACTTGAGCACACTCAAACACACTCAGACACACTCAGACACACTCAAGCACACTCCCACACATCCAGACACACTCAGAAACAATCGCACACATTCAGACACGCTCTCACACACCCAGACACATTCGCACACACACAGATATTCTCACACTCCGAAACACTCTGACAAAGCCAGACACACTTAGACACACTCAGACACACTCAGACACAGTCAGACACGCTCAGACACAGTCGCATACACTCAGACACACCTGCAAACACTGCCAAACAATCAGACCCATAACTATAAGCTCAGGCACACTCACGCACATTGAGACACACTCGCACAAACCCAGACACACTCAGATACGCTCTGAGACACTCAGAGACACTCGCACACGCTCAGAAACAACTGCAAACACACTCGCACACTCCGACACACCATTTGCACACACCCAGACACATTCACTAACACTCAGATACGCTCAGACACAGTAAGACACACACGCACACAGCCAGACACACTTAAACACACTCCGACACACACTCAAGCACAGTCCCACACCCCCAGACACGCTCAGTCACACTCAAGCCCACTCAGGCACACTGAGAGATGCTCAGACACACTCGCACACCCTCAGACACACTTGAGCACACTCAAACACACTTAGACACAGTCACACACAGCCAAGCACACTCCCACACATCCCCAGACACACTCAGAAACATTTGCACACATTCAGCCACACTCTCACACACCCAGACACATTCGCACACACACAGATATTCTCATACACACTCAGAAACACTCTCACAAAGCCAGACACACTTAGACACACTCATCACACTCAGACACTCTCAGACACACTCAGACACACTCAGACACAATCGCATACACTCAGACACACCTGCAAACACTGACAAACACCCAGACCCATAAATATAGGCTCAGGCACACTCACGCACACTGAGACACACTTGCACAAACCCAGACACACTCAGACACACTCCGACACGCTCAGACACATTCAGGTACACCCAGAAACACTCAGACACATTCGCACACACTCACACACACTCAGACACACTCAGTCACGCTCAGACGCACTCAGACAAGCAGAGACACGCTCAGACACACTCAGAAACACTGAGACACACTCGCACACAGCCAGACACACTTGAACACTCAAGCGCAGTCCCACACCCCCAGACACGCTCAGACAGACTCAGACAGGCTCAGACACACTCAGGCACACTGAGAGACGCTCAGACACACTCGCACACCCTCAGACACACTTGAGCACACTCAAACACACTCAGACACACTCAGACACACTCAAGCACACTCCCACACATCCAGACACACTCAGAAACAATCGCACACATTCAGACACGCTCTCACACACCCAGACACATTCGCACACACACAGATATTCTCACACTCAGAAACACTCTGACAAAGCCAGACACACTTAGACACACTCAGACACACTCAGACACAGTCAGACACGCTCAGACACAGTCGCATACACTCAGACACACCTGCAAACACTGCCAAACAATCAGACCCACAACTATAAGCTCAGGCACACTCACGCACATTGAGACACACTCGCACAAACCCAGACACACTCAGATACGCTCTGAGACACTCAGAGACACTCGCACACGCTCAGAAACAACTGCAAACACACTCGCACACTCCGACACACCATTTGCACACACCCAGACACATTCACTAACACTCAGATACGCTCAGACACAGTAAGACACACACGCACACAGCCAGACACACTTAAACACACTCCGACACACACTCAAGCACAGTCCCACACCCCCAGACACACTCAGTCACACTCAAGCCCACTCAGGCACACTGAGAGATGCTCAGACACACTCGCACACCCTCAGACACACTTGAGCACACTCAAGCACACTTAGACAGTCACACACACCCAAGCACACTCCCACACATCCCCAGACACACTCAGAAACATTTGCACACATTCAGCCACACTCTCACACACCCAGACACATTCGCACACACACAGATATTCTCATACACACTCAGAAACACTCTCACAAAGCCAGACACACTTAGACACACTCATCACACTCAAACACTCTCAGACACACTCAGACACACTCAGACACAATCGCATACACTCAGACACACCTGCAAACACTGACAAACACCCAGACCCATAAATATATGCTCAGGCACACTCACGCACACTGAGACACACTTGCACAAACCCAGACACACTCTGACACACTCCGACACGCTCAGACACATTCAGGCACACCCAGAAACACTCAGACACATTCGCACACACTCACACACACTCAGACACACTCAGTCACGCTCAGACGCACTCAGACAAGCAGAGACACGCTCAGACACACTCAGAAACACTGAGACACACTCGCACACAGCCAGACACACTTGAACACTCAAGCGCAGTCCCACACCCCCAGACACGCTCAGACAGACTCAGACAGGCTCAGACACACTCAGGCACACTGACAGACGCTCAGACACACTCGCACACCCTCAGACACACTTGAGCACACTCAAACACACTCAGACACACTCAGACACACTCAAGCACACTCCCACACATCCAGACACACTCAGAAACATTCACACACATTCAGACACACTCTTACACACTCAGAAACACTCACACACTCTCAGACACACTCAGGCACACTCAGGCACACTCGCACACACCCAGACACATTCGCACACGCAGATATTCACAGACACACTCAGATACACTCTCACAAAGCCAGACACACTTAGACACACTCATCACACTCAGACACACTCAGACACAGTCAGACACAATCGCATACACTCAGACTCACCTGCAAACACTGACAAACAACCAGACCCATAAATATATGCTCAGGCACACTCACGCACACTGAGACACACTCGCACAAACCCAGACAGACTCAGACACACTCCGACACGCTCAGACACACTCAGACACACTCAGACAAGCAGAGACACACTCAGACACACTCAGAAACACTTAACACACTCGCACACACCCAGACACATTTGCTCACTCTCAGATACGCTCAGAAACACTCAGACACACTCGCACACAGCCAGACACACTTAAACACTCAAGCGCAGTCCCACACCCCCAGACACGCTCAGACAGACTCAGACACGCTCAGACACACTCAGGCACACTGACAGACGCTCAGACACACTCGCACACCCTCAGACACACTTGAGCACACTCAAACACACTCAGACACACTCAGACACACTCAAGCACACTCCCACACATCCAGACACACTCAGAAACAATCGCACACATTCAGACACGCTCTCACACACCCAGACACATTCGCACACACACAGATATTCTCACACTCAGAAACACTCTGACAAAGCCAGACACACTTAGACACACTCAGACACACTCAGACACAGTCAGACACGCTCAGACACAGTCGCATACACTCAGACAAACCTGCAAACACTGCCAAACAATCAGACCCATAACTATAAGCTCAGGCACACTCACGCACATTGAGACACACTCGCACAAACCCAGACACACTCAGATACGCTCTGAGACACTCAGAGACACTCGCACAAGCTCAGAAACAACTGCAAACACACTCGCACACTCCGACACACCATTTGCACACACCCAGACACATTCACTAACACTCAGATACGCTCAGACACAGTAAGACACACACGCACACAGCCAGACACACTTAAACACACTCCGACACACACTCAAGCACAGTCCCACACCCCCAGACACGCTCAGTCACACTCAAGCCCACTCAGGCACACTGAGAGATGCTCAGACACACTCGCACACCCTCAGACACACTTGAGCACACTCAAACACACTTAGACACAGTCACACACACCCAAGCACACTCCCACACATCCCCAGACACACTCAGAAACATTTGCACACATTCAGCCACACTCTCACACACCCAGACACATTCGCACACACACAGATATTCTCATACACACTCAGAAACACTCTCACAAAGCCAGACACACTTAGACACACTCATCACACTCAGACACTCTCAGACACACTCAGACACACTCAGACACAATCGCATACACTCAGACACACCTGCAAACACTGACAAACACCCAGACCCATAAATATATGCTCAGGCACACTCACGCACACTGAGACACACTTGCACAAACCCAGACACACTCAGACACACTCCGACACGCTCAGACACATTCAGGCACACCCAGAAACACTCAGACACATTCGCACACACTCACACACACTCAGACACACTCAGTCACGCTCAGACGCACTCAGACAAGCAGAGACGCTCAGACACACTCAGAAACACTGAGACACACTCGCACACAGCCAGACACACTTGAACACTCAAGCGCAGTCCCACACCCCCAGACACGCTCAGACAGACTCAGACAGGCTCAGACACACTCAGGCACACTGACAGACGCTCAGACACACTCGCACACCCTCAGACACACTTGAGCACACTCAAACACACTCCGACACACTCAGACACACTCAAGCACACTCCCACACATCCAGACACACTCAGAAACATTCACACACATTCAGACACACTCTTACACACTCAGAAACACTCACACACTCTCAGACACACTCAGGCACACTCAGGCACACTCGCACACACCCAGACACATTCGCACACACAGATATTCACAGACACACTCAGATACACTCTCACAAAGCCAGACACACTTAGACACACTCATCACACTCAGACACACTCAGACACCGTCAGACACAATCGCATACACTCAGACTCACCTGCAAACACTGACAAACAACCAGACCCATAAATATATGCTCAGGCACACTCACGCACACTGAGACACACTCGCACAAACCCAGACAGACTCAGACACACTCCGACACGCTCAGACACACTCAGACACACTCAGACAAGCAGAGACACACTCAGACACACTCAGAAACACTTAACACACTCGCACACACCCAGACACATTTGCTCACTCTCAGATACGCTCAGAAACACTCAGACACACTCGCACACAGCCAGACACACTTAAACACTCAAGCGCAGTCCCACACCCCCAGACATGCTCAGACACACTCCGACACGCTCAGACACACTCAAACACACTCAGACAAGCAGAGACACACTCAGACACACTCAGAAACACTTAACACACTCGCACACACCCAGACACATTTGCTCACTCTCAGATACGCTCAGAAACACTCAGACACACTCGCACACAGCCAGACACACTTAAACACTCAAGCGCAGTCCCACACCCCCAGACACACTCAGACAGACTCAGACACGCTCAGACACACTCAGGCACACTGAGAGACGCTCAGACACACTCGCACACCCTCAGACACACTTGAGCACACTCAAACACACTCAGACACACTCAGACACACTCAAGCACACTCCCACACATCCAGACACACTCAGAAACAATCGCACACATTCAGACACGCTCTCACACACCCAGACACATTCGCACACACACAGATATTCTCACACTCCGAAACACTCTGACAAAGCCAGACACACTTAGACACACTCAGACACACTCAGACACAGTCAGACACGCTCAGACACAGTCGCATACACTCAGACACACCTGCAAACACTGCCAAACAATCAGACCCATAACTATAAGCTCAGGCACACTCACGCACATTGAGACACACTCACACAAACCCAGACACACTCAGATACGCTCTGAGACACTCAGAGACACTCGCACACGCTCAGAAACAACTGCAAACACACTCGCACACTCCGACACACCATTTGCACACACCCAGACACATTCACTAACACTCAGATACGCTCAGACACAGTAAGACACACACGCACACAGCCAGACACACTTAAACACACTCCGACACACACTCAAGCACAGTCCCAGACCCCAGACACGCTCAGTCACACTCAAGCCCACTCAGGCACACTGAGAGATGCTCAGACACACTCGCACACCCTCAGACACACTTGAGCACACTCAAGCACACTTAGACACAGTCACACACACCCAAGCACACTCCCACACATCCCCAGACACACTCAGAAACATTTGCACACATTCAGCCACACTCTCACACACCCAGACACATTCGCACACACACAGATATTCTCATACACACTCAGGCACACTCTGACAAAGCCAGACACACTTAGACACACTCATCACACTCAGACACTCTCAGACACACTCAGACACACTCAGACACAATCGCATACACTCAGACACACCTGCAAACACTGACAAACACCCAGACCCATAAATATATGCTCAGGCACACTCACGCACACTGAGACACACTTGCACAAACCCAGACACACTCAGACACACTCCGACACGCTCAGACACATTCAGGCACACCCAGAAACACTCAGACACATTCGCACACACTCACACACACTCAGACACACTCAGTCACGCTCAGACGCACTCAGACAAGCAGAGACACGCTCAGACACACTCAGAAACACTGAGACACACTCGCACACAGCCAGACACACTTGAACACTCAAGCGCAGTCCCACACCCCCAGACACGCTCAGACAGACTCAGACAGGCTCAGACACACTCAGGCACACTGAGAGACGCTCAGACACACTCGCACACCCTCAGACACACTTGAGCACACTCAAACACACTCCGACACACTCAGACACACTCAAGCACACTCCCACACATCCAGACACACTCAGAAACATTCACACACATTCAGACACACTCTTACACACTCAGAAACACTCACACACTCTCAGACACACTCAGGCACACTCAGGCACACTCGCACACACCCAGACACATTCGCACACACAGATATTCACAGACACACTCAGATACACTCTCACAAAGCCAGACACACTTAGACACACTCATCACACTCAGACACACTCAGACACCGTCAGACACAATCGCATACACTCAGACTCACCTGCAAACACTGACAAACAACCAGACCCATAAATATATGCTCAGGCACACTCACGCACACTGAGACACACTCGCACAAACCCAGACAGACTCAGACACACTCCGACACGCTCAGACACACTCAGACACACTCAGACAAGCAGAGACACACTCAGACACACTCAGAAACACTTAACACACTCGCACACACCCAGACACATTTGCTCACTCTCAGATACGCTCAGAAACACTCAGACACACTCGCACACAGCCAGACACACTTAAACACTCAAGCGCAGTCCCACACCCCCAGACACGCTCAGACAGACTCAGACAAGCTCAGACACACTCAGGCACACTGAGAGACGCTCAGACACACTCGCACACCCTCAGACACACTTGAGCACACTCAAACACACTCAGACACACTCAGACACACTCAAGCACACTCCCACACATCCAGACACACTCAGAAACAATCGCACACATTCAGACACGCTCTCACACACCCAGACACATTCGCACACACACAGATATTCTCACACTCAGAAACACTCTGACAAAGCCAGACACACTTAGACACACTCAGACACACTCAGACACAGTCAGACACGCTCAGACACAGTCGCATACACTCAGACACACCTGCAAACACTGCCAAACAATCAGACCCATAACTATAAGCTCAGGCACACTCACGCACATTGAGACACACTCGCACAAACCCAGACACACTCAGATACGCTCTGAGACACTCAGAGACACTCGCACAAGCTCAGAAACAACTGCAAACACACTCGCACACTCCGACACACCATTTGCACACACCCAGACACATCACTAACACTCAGATACGCTCAGACACAGTAAGACACACACGCACACAGCCAGACACACTTAAACACACTCCGACACACACTCAAGCACAGTCCCAGACCCCCAGACACACTCAGTCACACTCAAGCCCACTCAGGCACACTGAGAGATGCTCAGACACACTCGCACACCCTCAGACACACTTGAGCACACTCAAGCACACTTAGACAGTCACACACACCCAAGCACACTCCCACACATCCCCAGACACACTCAGAAACATTTGCACACATTCAGCCACACTCTCACACACCCAGACACATTCGCACACACACAGATATTCTCATACACACTCAGAAACACTCTCACAAAGCCAGACACACTTAGACACACTCATCACACTCAGACACTCTCAGACACACTCAGACACACTCAGACACAATCGCATACACTCAGACACACCTGCAAACACTGACAAACACCCAGACCCATAAATATATGCTCAGGCACACTCACGCACACTGAGACACACTTGCACAAACCCAGACACACTCAGACACACTCCGACACGCTCAGACACATTCAGGCACACCCAGAAACACTCAGACACATTCGCACACACTCACACACACTCAGACACACTCAGTCACGCTCAGACGCACTCAGACAAGCAGAGACACGCTCAGACACACTCAGAAACACTGAGACACACTCGCACACAGCCAGACACACTTGAACACTCAAGCGCAGTCCCACACCCCAGACACGCTCAGACAGACTCAGACAGGCTCAGACACACTCAGGCACACTGACAGACGCTCAGACACA
>NW_026991013.1:0-28640 GCF_036250125.1 Pseudopipra pipra
CTTCTGATGTACCCTTCTTACACCGTTCAAAAGTCCATCTTATGTTACTTCCAACTGTAGAAGAAACGGAGCTGCTCCAGAAGCTTTATGATCTCCTGACAGCCAAAGAGTTTCAGATAAGAATGGAGGGAGTGGCACTCCTCCTAGATCTCTGCAAAAGCAGCCCCAGGCTCATCTCCAATAACATTGTCCAGGTATGTGGAGTATCTCCATTGCTAATTTGCTTTAGCTCCTTTCCCAAGCCTGTAGCATTGAAGTTAATTCAGTGTGTATTGGTGCTACATCCTGGTTGTTTGGGACAGGCTAGTCCCTCTTACCCAAAATAATTTAATTCAGCTCCAGGCTTCAGGACAAGTAATTTCGGTCCAGATGTATTTCTCTGACAGGTGCCTATTGGTGCTGTTCCTGAGATGATGACAGAATTTACTATTGCTGTAGCTTCTGCTGTCTCCTACTCCCAGTTGGGTTCAGTAAAGGAAATCCAGCCACTGAAAACATGGCAATTACTCTCTAGACAAAAATGGAGTGGGATGGTAAAGAGAAGTGTCAGGTTGGGTTGGTTTAAAAAATTTTTTTTTTAAAAAGGATGCTCCTGTGAACTCTGTCTTGTCTTGCACAGGCACAGCTCTGCCTACTTGTTCCTGTCCTCGTCCCTTTTCTTCTTGGGAAAGACTGTTCTTATCCTTCCTGGAGCGCATTTTTTCTCTTTGGAAAGAGGACGAAAATAGCTAAAGACAGAACTTCTCTTCCTTCTCCTCCCAGTAGCTGCTTTTTCCCCTTTTCCAGAAAATGGTGCCTGATAATGTGGCTGTCAAGGGACTGAACCTGCTCTAAGGAGAGCTGCACAGCACATTAAAGTTCAGAAGTCTATCTGTTAGTTAGACAAATGGTCTGGATCCTGAAGAGTTGATCAGAGCCCTGCACTTCTCCAGACACAGGTTCTGAAACAGATAAAACAAAACGTGTATTGTATCTCAGCCAGCCACAGTTTTGCCAAAATCAAAATTACCCTCAGTACTTGAGGCAACTGTATGGAAAAATGGTTTCATACTTCTATACCAAGGATATTGTTTTTCATTAATCAAATGGGATTAATTTAATGATTTATAGGTGAAGAGAAACATCATAGGAACTATTCTGTCCCCACCCAAACCTCTTAAAAACATATGAAAATCTTTCAACCAGCATGAGGTTGCTCAACCATTCCAGTGAGTAGCCCACAGGAAAACAGCAAGCACTGACCTGACAGAAAGGATTACTTTCATCTTTTACATTGCTGAGTACTCGTTTCTACACCCCTTCTTGAAACAAAGACACTTTAGTACAGCTTTCATGTCTTTTGTTTTCTTTACAGATTTTTGATTATTTTGTCCTGAGGATTTGCGATTACAACAAGAAAGTGAAGCAGCAGGCACTGGAGGCGCTGGCTTTGATGATAGCCATGCTCAGAGATGCCTTAAACCCAGTGCTGATCCGTCTGGTGGAAGCAATCACCAACAATCTGAACTCAAAGCACTTGGGGATTTATGGTGCAGCTGTGAAAGCACTGGAAGCATCCATTGCTCACTTAGGTAAGGCTGACCTCTGATTTTGAGTGTCTTCAGTTGTGGCTTCTCCCTCTCAGGCTGAAATGAACACTGACTCTGCACACAGCTCTTGTTGTCTGTGGAAATATCCAGCTGGTATCCACCCAAAGCAGTGGTGCTGCAGTCCTTATGCACCGATCCCCAAATAGGCTTGAATGTGTATCAGCATTTCCCCAAAGTCCCAGGAGCCTTTGGCTCTGTGCTGCTTGTCTGCTTTGGTACAGAAGGAGCTGAACAATAAATCCTGGACTACAACTTTGCTAGAATTCAGGGACAAAGGGACTTTTGGAGCTTGCTTGAGCCCAGTTTGACTTCCTAAATGAATTGCTTTGCTGTTGGCATGAAGGTACACTGGCCCATCAGAGCTTCTGCAGAGCAGCCTCCTGGAAGGCTCTACATTACAGGCATTAGCTGGTCCTGTCTATTTTTCACCTTTCTTCTTTTTCTTCTTTTTTCAAAATGAATTTATGATTTGCCGAATTCATTTCTTTAGAACAAACAGGTATAAATCCAGCTGTAAATGATGGCTTGTTCCACACATTGTTCTGCATGGGGCAAGATCACTATAGCAAATAACTACATAGCCAAGGTCTGCTGTAAATTCCTTTGCCACACAGATTTATGTCAGCTGTGAAAATGCAGCACTGGGTGAATATGTCTGAAAAATTTAGTGTTGAAGAGGCAGGCCTTAAAGGGGAGTTACCAACTTTCTACACATCGGCTGCTTTGCAAACTCATTGAATTTGCTGACTCACTGCCTTTCTGTGTCCCAAGTGTAGGGTTATTTCTGTTCATGAAGTGGGGAGAAGGGTGTGAGACCTGTACTGCTCTTGGCCCTTATCCATTTTTTTGTGGTGCACGGGAGAAGTCTTGGAAAAAGCTGCAGAATCCTGCTAACAGAGGATGTGGCAAACAAATCCCTTCACGGTTTTGTATGGAGCTTTCTGTCATTCCTCTCTCACCAATACTGAGATCACTATAAATTTTCCATGGTGGCGGATATCAGAACAGGAGCAAGGCACATCTGTCTCTCATCACAATGACTTTTCCCAGGGATAGGTTCAAGCAAACAAGGTGGAATGTATTTTTTTCAGTTCTGCACATTTTTATGGAAGTTTGCAAGAATTCAAACAAGCAACTGAATCACAAATATTTCAAAATTCATCACCTAGGGCTTTAGTGGGGGAAGGAAGTCTCTACTGAAAAAATGCGTGAGAGAAATCTCCCCATGTACTTTAAAACTGGCTGCCTTTACAAATTAAAATCAAGTGCCAAATGATAAGAAACCTCCCAAACTCTAAAGGATTGTGCAACACTCCTATCTTAGGGTAAGTGAGCAAAGCACACGGTCCTGCCCCATTGCTCCACTGAGCTTCACAACTAAAAGCCCAGCTATTGCTATGCTGAGTTTTGGGTGAGACTTCCTCATCTGTCCTGCCCTGTCCTTTGTCTTGAAAGAAATGCCTAGCAGATGGCCACTGCCTGATGTCAAGACATGGAGTCAGTCCGACAGCCCACATAGCTCCCAGAGCAACCAGCCCTCTGCAAAAGGGGAAGGGAAATTTCCCCTGTAGGTGTTGAGGTAGCAGAGAGGTGTCTGCAGCGAAAATGAGGGCATGGAGAAGTAGATTCTTCTTTTACTCCTATTGCAAATGCTGGGCCATCTGTCCTACGGCCGACAGGTTTAGCTAATATGCAGAGCAGAGAGTTAGAGCTGAGTTCATAAGAACTGAGCTGCCTGCCACCTCGTTTTCTCTAACGACCATTAAAACTCCTCTGTCTTCAGGTCTCTCAAGGCCGCTAAAGTAGCAGTTGGGTAAATTGTGTTATTGACTTGAGCTTTATTGTTTCAAAATGCATGGGGCACTTGAAAACCTTGAAATGGAAGGTGAATAGTGGCTACACACTTGGATTCCTAAGAACCAAGCAGACACGCCCAAGCCCTGAGTGTTCCCCTGATAATCCATGTAGATACCAATATTAATGCTTAATTAACAGTTTGTACTCCTTCAAGATCTCCAGATCTCAGGGTAGTTTTTTTTCCCAAGCAGCAGCTGCAAGGTAACTCTCAGGGGAGGAACAGTAAAGGTGAAACAATGGCTGCCAATACTGCACGAGCGTGAGACAAAAAGTGAAGTGTCTGTTTAAAAAGGTGAACGAGAAGAGTGTAATTAACAAAGCAGAAGCTTAATTAGGGTAGCAGGATTAGTTCTTTACTGCATGCTTGCAAGAAGATCATTAGGGACTTCCTTTTTGTATCTCATGCAAAAGAGGAGCTCTTAATAATACACTGCTACTGAAAACCACTTTGGGATTTACCTCTGTTGTGGTTCACAAAGAAGTAGGTTGCCTGCTTTATCACTCCTGGTGACACGGCATCGACACAGTGACATGAGGTATTGCAGTGCATCCCACGCACATTCTGTCTCCAAGAAAAGCTTTGCTTGGCTTATTGGAGTGGTAGGACTGCAGGCTTGCAGACCAAGTCAGGCAACAGTTTATAAATTCAAACAAGACCCTCATATCAACAACAGACAGCATAGGGAAAACAAAATACATATGACAGTCAAGTACTGGGAAGTCAGTTCGTCTTCCAATCTCTCTACCAAGATCTGATTTCACAGATGTACAGGAGCCCCCAGTAGTGGATGGCAATGAGCAGTAAGTTCTCTTGTAAAATTAACTTGGAGTCTTGTCCATAGATCCCAACAGGTAACTTGAAGATTTAAAAACAACTTATCTTTAAAGTGGGAATGGATGTGTGAACTTTTGAGCCATCTCACCCTTTTCCTTAGGGAAGGGAGGAGATCACTTCTGCAAAGCTCTGGCATGCAAAACCTTGTCACTACTTACATGTGATTTGAATTTTGAGGTCCCTGATATGAAATGTTTAACACAGCTCCTGGTACAGCAGACCACTTTGGATTTACAAATGTGAAATGAGAGCTTTTCTTTTTGAATTTAAAATCCTCCTAAGTAAGAAGGAAAGAAGAAAAGGACTCGGAAACTGGCAGAAATTTACTTTATTTTACAAAATTCAGTTGTCTCTTCTCTTTTCCTCCCCACCCTCCTTTCTCGTATGTCCTCAAAAGAATGAGCAGAAATAAATGTTTCTCTTTCAGATAAAGTATCGGTGCTGAAAGAGTTTAGCAACCGAATGAGTCAACTGAGTGGCCAAGCTCTGCTGGATGTCACCGAACGTCTCTCAGGTATCACCTGCTTCAGCTAATATCCACTTCTAAGCCAAGAAGTCTCCAGAGGAAATATTCAGAGGGATTGCCTGTGAATAGACAGTACAGTAGCTCATCAAAATCTGAGCTTGTCCCTCCTGCAAAATACACATAAGAGGTGTATTTGGCAGTTTTTTGCCTGGCTGCTGCAGAGGCTGCGTGTGAGATGAGAGCAGTGCTCAGGCTCAGGGCTGAGCCCTCACTGGGGCATCTCAGGACCCTCCTTCAGGAAAGAAAGGGGCTAAAAATACCCTAGATGGCTCCTCCCTTGGAAGGACAGTACAGTAAAGGTCAGGGAGGTCTGTGAGAGCAACCTTTTCTAAAGCAAACAACCATCCTTTAGGAAAAATGGTGGCACATGGTGTTTCTGGGGATCAGTTTGTTTTGTCCTCACAGAATTCTTGTTTTCCTCTTGGAAACTTTTGAGGCTGAACCCTGCAGTGCTTGGTAGCTTAAAACTCAACACACATATTACAAGGCAAGGATTTTGTGCAAGGTAGGATTTGGGGGTAGAAGCAGAGTGCTGAGCCTCTCTGCCTGTATTGCAAAAATGGCATTGGACTCTGAGCATTTCAGGATGTGCAAGCAGCCTGTTTCTATATCAGCACTGTCTGACATGCTACAAATGCGGCTGATAATTGATTTATATTTGTAGCTTGCTACGTCAGCAACAGCCAAGGAATGGAAAAGCGATAATCTCAATATATACTAGAGAAGACTATTTATAGCTTTGCTTTAATTACGGCTAAATCCACTGCTAATTATGCCAGCATCTTTTAATGCAAGGTTTAATACACTTTGCTTCTTCATTAGGAATCTCAAAAGGGCATGTTCAGCCATAGCAAATGTAAAAGGGCCTTTAAAGATAATTTGAATAAAGTAAATCTCCAGAAATGGAGAATTTAGTTTTGCAGTTATTTAAATCTCTTTTTCAAATGAAGTATTTGAGCATAAATTAGGACTACTTTAGAAAGAGCAGATGTTCTCCCTGGGATTTAGTTGGAACAAACAGCTCCTTCTCTTCTGAAGTCTCATAGTGACCGATGTCTTTAATTGCATTTAAACTCAAATTAACTCCCATTTTAAACTGGGTACCATAACCCTTTTCCTGCTTACCAGAAGTGGAATGACTGCTGCTAGATTAACAGCATAGAGAAAATGAAGGTTCTTCCACCACAGAATAATAAATGGGTACTGCATAACATTTCAACTGAACAGAAAATAAGAATGGTCTTCAGACCATTTCAGATTTTGATCTCTCAGCAAAATCTGCCATGCAAGGAGCCTATTGGTAGTAAATTTTTGTTCATATTTAATATAGTTCAGTTCAGAAAATGAGCAGAGAGCAGACTTCAGAGAGAATGTGAGAGAACGCTTGTTTTTTGGTTAAATTTCAGCCCCCTGTGTAACATTTTTCTTTCTCTATTCCACTATTTCAGTGCACATTGGGAGAGTAAATGCCATTAACATTGTGAGGGTAAATGCCATTAAAATTGTGAGATGCTCAAATGCCATGGCAATGGGGTCTAGGCAATTATCTAAGACACCCTGAAGTTTGAAACAGCTGTTCATTAGAAGCCACAGAACATGAGGGAAAGAAAAAGCTCAGATTCGACCATTCTGCCAAAGACATCAGTTAGTCACTGATGTTTCTAATAAAACTGTCAAGCAGCAGCCATCTTTTATGGGCTGGAGTTCTGAAGTGTGGTCTAATACTGCCCTTTGCTGTGTGCCACTGAGCAAAGGGAACCGCCAGATTAGACTTTTGGCATTTTACATCAAAGGTCACAAAAAAGTAATCATCCCTTTTATTAGAAATCTTTCAATTACCTCTCTAAGGTGCATTTCAAAATCTTCAGCAGTGGATTTAGACAACTTCTTAATGGAAATAAACAGCAATTTGACATTTCGGCCATTTGTCATGCAGAAACAGACAGTGAAATGATTTAACAAATATATATGATTCACTTTGCTAAGTCTGTCACAGATACAAGGCCTCTGATTTAGCGAAATTAGTCCTGGGGGGTTGGCTGTTCTGCTCAGTGGGTGATCAGCTGCTTTGCCCAGTTCTGGGTCATCGGGCTCTTTGTACTTGCTGGTATTAGCCAGAAAAGGCTCCCAAGAATCAAAAATGCTGGTCGGTACCTGTTTGCATGAAGGTTGGTTGTTAAGAAGCTTGTCCCTCTTGCCCTGCAGTGCTTGTGGCACGTGTTTATCCCAGGAGCCCTGAAGTTGTCCAGCGCTACGCGCTGCCCGTGCTCTGGTCCTTCCTGGGAAACAAGGTCCCGCCCGTCCGAAGCGCCAACGTCAGGACTGTGGTCGCCAAGCTCGCAAAGGCCCTACATGAAGTGATGGGCTCCAAGCTGAGGCAGCACGCTGCCAGCCAGCCTCAGAACGTAGTGAAAAACCTCTCCAACATTTTGGGCTGGAATGTCAGGTGAAGGCTGGGTACGCTCCCGGAAGCTGGCGAAGTGCTGGGCTGGACAGGTGGAGGCAAAGGTGGACGTGGTGGCGGCATTAGTTTTATTCTGCACGTCTGAAGAACAAGGGACTTACCCTATAGACTTTATAGCTACAGATGTACATAGTATTTTGATATTTAGATGTAGTTTGGAATAAATGTGTTTTGGTTGTATATTTTTTTTATTTTGATTATATATTTTTGATTGTATATATTTCATTTTTATTATATTTTTAAATTTAACAAAATAATAAAATAATTTAAAAAAAAAAAAAAAAAGAAGAGATCGAGGCAGCAGGACCTGGTAGCCTAGAGGATATGTGGTGAGGTTATCGAAATGTATCTCACTGTATGTGCTAGTCTCACCATGTCCTCTCCTCATTGAGCCTCTCCTCTTCTTTTGACATGTCTTCTTTGTGTCATTTGTGCTGCTATTTGTTATTTGGCATTTCAGTGGTGCCACTTATTTACATGTTTGGGGGACAATGTACCCAAAAGATTCTGTACAGTCTAAAGTTTTCTAATGAGATGTATTCTGTGCTCACAATAGACCTGAGCAAAGAAACAAAGAAAACTTGGCCCAAATCCCAAAGCTTTGCCCATTTGCAATCTGAGACATCTCTGGCTCACAGCTGTCCTCAATCACAATTTTATATGTAAGAAGAGGACACATATTTCACTGGGAAAAGATGCACTGCTTTGGAAAACACATATATATGTATATTTATCCAGGATAGCAGTCAAGTGATGTTGTTTGTAACTTGTTTGCAGAAGGATGAGTTGACTGTGAGGCCGATAACAGGTGAGAAGGGTTTCTCAGATCTATTTATACTCCAGCCTGGGTGCCATTCAGCCCAGAGCTATGGGATAATTTATTACCATGGACTAGTGCTTGCCAGCATAATGAATTCCTGCATAGCTGGAACAAGCACTTCTGGGTTCAGCTCCAGCTCTTGGTGGACTGCATGATCATTGACAATGCTGCCTTTCAAGAAATTATTTAGTAGTTTCATTTCATAATCATTTGAATCTTTTAAATTTACCTTTTAATTTGCTCCACCTTAGGGAAAAACACTTTACAGACCAGTGCAAACTGTAACATTTCAACAGCAAAGTCTGCATTGTTGCCAGTTTTTGATGTTACAGAAGAAAATGCACATATATGTGTTAATTAGGTTTTCTGGAGGAAAATATCTATTTCATGTGGCTGCATGTATTTGCTTAGCTATGGATCTGGTCCTGGACTAGAAAAGCCCAGGCAGAGTAGCATGTTGCAGGGAAGAATAGTCCATGAGCTTATGGGTTTGCCAGTAGAGTGAATGTGTTCTTTTGGGATTTCCTTGGAGACAAAATTAGGGACCAGCTCCCTGCCCCAGTATTCTCTCAGATCTTTTTAAAATATCGTAGTAAAGGCAGTGAAACTTTCCACCTACCTGCACCCCCACTGTTTGAATAGGGGCATTTTTGGCTCTCCTTAAAGTCATTGCTCTGGCATACCAGAAGAATTTCTTAGTGTTCAAACAGACGTGAACGATGCATGGTCCTCCTGATGGTGCTTCAGAGTCCTGGTAAGTGCTTGGCTTACAAAACTAAATTTAGATATAGGTTGGATCTTGGCTCAGTTTTATGCAAATTTAGGAGGAAAAGAAAAGCCGAGATAAGAAGCTTGAGATAATTGGATATTTTGACCCCTGCGCTAGTTTTCTGCTTAACTTTTTGCAGGATTGGCTTGTCATCCCCAAATGAGTGGGTGGGAAGTAGTCAGCCCCAGTGCTGTTGCTTTGTACTTCTGGAGTGTATCAAGCTCCTGGTAAGCATTGTCCAAAGAATAGAGAAACTCACACAAGTCCTAGTCTCCTTTTTCCTGCAAAGAGTCTAAATTAAACCTATAAAAGGATTCTTAAAATTATGAAGAGTTTATTTACAAGGTTTTAAGTGTTCTAAGTTTATTTGATGAGTACCTTTCTATTTTTACTGGTGTGTAAACAGCCTCTGAAAAGGTCACAACAAGCTTCATTGTGTGTTTGGAGAAGACAGGCTGCAGAAGCACTGATCAGCCCAGGGAAACTGGGAATACACCGAGCATCTACACACCTACTGCACTCCTTGTGCTATGGTGTTTCCAGTAGATGTTTTCTGTGGAAAAGCTTAATCTAGTTATGTGGGGCTGAAAATGAGGCATTATAGACTTCCCTGGGCTAGCAGAGCTCAGAGGTGCAGTACATGCTTTCTTTCTTCCTCTTTGGGGTATCGGTAGGATAAATAGTTCTGAAGTACTTTTTCAACATGAAGAGCATACTATTGCTTGTAGGTTTTTTATTTGTCTATGGTGCTTTCTAGGTTATTTCTTTATTTTGCACCTTAGAGGTGGGGGTTTTTGTTTGGTTGGGGTTTTTTGGTTTGGTGGTTTTTTGTTTGTTTTGTTTTGTTTTGGTTGGTTGGTTTTTTACCCTGTTATGAGCTGTTGTTGCTATGTGGACTAAAAAGGGATTTGTCTAAGACTCAGAGTTAGGTAACTGCTTACCAGCAGTCCTGTCTTACTGTCTGCTCAATTGCAGAGCACTGTGTGATAGGAAGGTGTCCCTGATGCTCTCTGTTTCCTGGCTTATCCACACGAAAAACTGTGCTACGGAAACCTACTCGTAATCCGGGTCTATTACAATAGTTAGCACATGCATGTATATGGATGTGTTTTCTCTGAATATAAAGATGAAAGGATCTGCGTGGATATCTGGTTACTGATACAGCCTTCAATGTTCAGAAAAGGTCTGAAAGATGCATTGCCTTATGCCCTGATTGTCCACGTTAACTATATTTACAAGCGAAGAGACACAAAGCTTCAAAGTGGAGGAAAACATTTCAAAAATAAAGCCATTGTATTGTACTGGCAGGTTTGATTTCCAGTTTGGATGTAAGAGACATTAAACTGATATTAATCATAAGAGGGGCTAAAGGGAATTGTCCCGTAAGACTGACTCCTTAGAGTCACATTTGAAAGCGAAGCAGCTATTGAATTTGTTGGTTTAGGTTTTATCTGCAGAGTCATCTCTGCCTTGCTATGTATCTTTGTGTGTCTGCTGGAATGCCTGGAAAGTTTTGTTCACAGCTTTACAGTTGCTCCTCTAGGGAAGGGTGGGTCTTTGTTAACATCCTTAGACTTCAGCTTTGGTTCATTCCTATCCTAAGGAGCCAGTGGTTCAGTAGTATTTATAATAAATGAAGGGCAGCCTGCAACACTGAAAGCTTTCAGTTTCTCTGTAATTGCTATACAATCAACTCAACTATGCCTCAAGGAAAACTTTATTAAAGCAGAAGGGATTCATATGGAGTAAGATAGGCTTATCGCCCCTTTTTCTTTGAAATAACCTTGATAAGGGATGGGGTCTGTACAGTCTAACTTCAGAAATCCTCACACTATTGCTTAATGCAATCACATGTTTGTATATTAGCAAAGAAAAAGAACATAACGAGGAGAGGGAAGAGGCCAGATTTTGACATTAAGAATGTTGGTGAGTGGAGAACAATTAGGGGATGTGAGGGCTGTAATTTTGTGCTAATGGTGGTGGAACAGGATGGGTGCAGGGCAGGCATATGTAAGATGAATGAAAATGGGATAAGAGGGATAATGTGGTCCTGAGTCTTGATCACCTTGTCCTGTTGAGTATTTACTGTCTGTATCTGCACATCTTTCTTTTTGACATTAATATTTTCATTATTCATCCAAAAAGGGCTATGGGCAAGAAGTACAAACATGAGATATTTGCTCCCAATTTTCATATGCTTCAGTACACAGTTGTGAGTTTGTATTAACCTTCACCTTTACCTGAGGACAACATGGAATTGAGCCCCTAATTCAGACTGCAGGTATTATGGATCTTGCCCATAGGATATTGCCCAGGAAGATCAAAATCTGAGTTTCAAGTTCATAGCTGTTACATGCATCTCCATATGCTGTAGTCATGATAGCACTGAGTATATTTAATATGGAAGAATTAATGATTTGCTAATCTAGAGGGTTTTCTCTTCAGGAGATGCTGGCAGTTCCTTACTGATGAGACATGACAGTAAGAACAGTTTACTTTATCTCTGTGTTGTGATCTCTTCTTATAGCAAAGGGGATAGCTTCTCAAAATATTCCTCTTAATGATAAAACTTTATAAATGAATATGAAATGCCTTGAATGTTTAGAGGTGTGACAGTGCAAATGGTGTAATACGCTATGTTTATTGATAACCTGCATAGCATTCTCAGCCATATTGCTAATCACAGAACCACAGAATATTCTGAATTGGAAGGCACTCACAAAGATCATCAAAGTCCAACTCCTGGCCCTGCACAGGACAGACCCAACAATCCCACCATGTGCCTGAGCGCATTGTCAAAATGCTTCTGGCAGGCTTGGTGCTGTGCCCACTTCCCTGGGAGCCTGTTCCAGTGCCCAAACACCTTCTGGGTGAAGAACCTTTTTCTATTATTCAACCTAACCCCTCCCTGATACAATTTCAGGCCATTTCCTCGATTTCTGTCTCTGGTCCCCACAGAGAAGAGATCAGTGCCTGCCCTTCCTCTTCCCCTCACAAGGAAGCTGTAGATTGCGATGTCTCCCCTCAGTCTTCTCTCCTCTAGGCTTTCTGAGGTTGTTCTTGAAGCCAAAAAAAGCAACTGGAGTATGTGTAGTGCTTTGGTGTTCTAACCATCTTCAGATGCTGAGGGCTTGAAATGACAAGCCCCTTGAAGGTCGGAGATTTGAGCAGTGTCACTGGAAACAAGGGCAGCTGCCAGCTTGTTAAAGGTCTTCAGATAAACTGCAGCACAGAGCTGTTGGCTGCTCTTTTCGCAGCTCTGAGCCCTGGCTGGGAAACTGATACTGCTTCAGTCTGTGCTCAACACCTCTGCAATCCGACTCCACTGCAGCCAGTGCACTCTGATTTTAACCCTCAGGACAAAGCCACAGCCCCCTGCTCGAGTCAGCTGTGGTTGTGCATAGAAGCTCCACTGAACTGAGTACAAGATTGCCAGGTAGCTCAAGCTTAAATCAGGGCAGAGAAGGGTTGGAAGCACAGCTGACCTATGTCAGTGCCCAGGCTGGATCCTGTAGCCTAAAAAAAGACATATTTGCTTAATGAAAATGCAACCTAAATTAAGTGATGTACCAGCAAAACACAAAAGAAGACAAGCTTATGCTGGGGTGGGGAAGGAGAAAGTAAATGGACCTTTTATAGTTCAGTGCACTTAGGAAGGAATAACTAGTATAACATGGGGCTAAGATTGAAGCTGGCTGCATATAGAATAAAAAAGAAATCAAACTCATACCATGTATATAAAAACTCTGATTTATTTACGTCAATAAAAAATAAATGTTAAATTTGAGTATGGTCTTATAAAACAATTGTATTCCAGAAATGTTGTATTTGTGAAAAATGGAGCTGTTGACCAAAAAAATGGTAAAAAAAAATTTTTTTAAAAAAGTGGTGAGCCAAACTATAATTTCTTGAATACCATAGTTACTCTTAATTTCATGCTTGCAATAGAGATTGAAGGTAAACACATGATTTGCAATAGTCCTGTACATTAACTGCACTACAGAGAATCTGCTAGCTATACATAATCATGAGTTCATGTTACAAACTTGTAGATCACTCCTGGAGAAACTCTGTGTCTCGCATGCAATGTTCAGTTTGCTGCAGCATCCTTAGGGCAGCACTGGAATCCTTCAGCAGCAGCTGCAGTGTTTAGGTAGGATTGTGTTTGCAATGAGCCTCCTGATGACCACAGCCTCGGTCAAAGCTGGAGAGATGCAGTGGTAGGATGCCAGCTCATGTACCACATCCTCAAGGGAGCCTGGTTTGGGGGAAAGATGCTTTGGCTGACTCCATGTCCAGCTAGCACACGTTGTGCTGAAGTGAAGTGTTGCCCCATGTGCTGATGCAAATTCCACAGAATTTGGTGCCTGGGGGATATACATAAATACTTACTCTAACTCCCCGTTATGGATGCCAGGAAATTTCAGCATGAAGCCATACACAGATAAACTGATTGTAGTAGCTGAGGAGAAGCTGTCCTCCCACTCTGTTCCATGTTCATCTACAAAGCTCCATTTAGTCATGCAAAGTGCCAGTTTTCTGCTGTCATGTTTCAGGTTTGTTTCTGTCTGGGTGGTTACAGCCAGCAGAACAAGCCAGCCTAAAATGCATGCAAAAATGCATTTGTATTCTTATGCAGCAGGGAGAGAACTACACTTCTGATGAGGGAGAAGACTAACCTGCAGAGTTAGCCCTGCTGATGATCTTTGCAGTATCTCCCCGATGATTTTCCAACTTGATGGGGAGATGGTGCATCTGCCTGTGTGATTACTGGGTGGATCAGTTGGCACCTCCCAGCTGTTCACTATGGGTGTGGCTGCTTTGCCACCTCAAGGTCACAAACCCCCGACCATCCAAAACACCTATTCACTGCGAGCTTCTCTATATTCAACATCCCACCTTAAACATAACAATTAAGGTTTCCTTGTGTCTGTGACATAAAATGGCACTGACCTTAGTGAAAGATGGTTGTGAATAAGGCACTGGACTAAAACTCAGGAGTTAGTATGCAGAGGGGTCCCTTATGCAACAGAAGATGAGCCTCAGTTCCCCATTCATGAAGGTGGGCAGTTAAAAATCCTGTGTGAAAGTGAAATGGCCAGACACCACCATGATGAAAGCTGTAGGAAAAAATTAAACTATTCCTAACAAAATATGATACAAAGGGCTTTTTCCTCTTGAATCTTATTCTATACGGAAGTTGTATCTGAAAACATGTCAAATAAAACTAAAACTACATTAATTAAAAATTGCAACTTAATCATGATGATATATTAGTTAGGTAAGAAAGATCCAGTAATTTCTGAAACTGTATTCAAGAGGATGCTGTAAAAGCTTAGGAATAATTGACTGTAAATAACTTGTGCTTTTATTAAGAAGAATCTGCCTAGACTCTTCAGTGAAATTACAACATACCCTCAAGCTGTATAACTCAGAAAAAATTATAATACATTTTTTGGGAGAACAGGATTTTCTAGGGTGGCTTTCTTTAATTAAAAAAAAAACCAAACAAACCAAAACCCAAATGTGTCCTTGGATGACTCAGGATTTATAATGTTGTTTGATTGGGCTATTGCAAAACTACTCTAATCAGGATTAAGCCTTGTACCCTGGAAACTAGAGGTGATAAGATTATCTGATCATCAAGGGTGATTTAGAAGATCAAAACCTTTTTGAGTGAGTAAGATCCCTAATTTTATTCCTTTAAAAGAGGTTATTTTGTTTTAACTTGTATTTGACCTTATTCTCTCCCTGCATATTGATAAATACCTAATGTACAGATGTTGCTTTGCTGACACCATTGTTGTTATTTGCAATAATATTCAATTGGTTCAGGGTTTTACCTTCCCCTGAGAAAAGTCACAACAGCCCCTTTTTACACGAACTGTGATGCCTCCTGAATAAATAACATATTGAATAATGATCCCTTATGATAGTTTTTGAACTCATCTATCTAAACAGTGAAAAAAAGGACTTGGCTACAGGCCTGGTCGTTATCAACTAAATTTGCCTCAGACTCACCCGGCTACAAAGTGTTTCTTTTGTTCCGTGTAGATCTTTGAGTTAAACCATGGAATGAAAAGAGAAGCAGCTGGCTGGTGTTTCATTAGATTGTTGGGGCCAGTTGGGGGTTTTTGATGCAATGCCATCATATATTCTCCTTGCAAGAGAAGATGAAGCCACATTTTGTAGTCTTGGGTAAGGCTGCTTCTTCCCTCTGGGGCCTCTGGCCTTGCTCATTCCTCTGCCTTTGGAAGGGGCTTCTGCTGTCAGTCCCTCTGCAGCCCCTGGCCCACGATGTAGAGGTCAGGGTGGGAAGTGGATCTGTTGGAGTCTTTGATTTCAGGAGCAGAAGAGTTGTTCCAACAATCACTTGCTTTTCTAGGGCTCTCCTCCAAGCTGTGGAAGGAAAGATGCTTAATTTAAGAGGCTAATGAATAGTGACTTTAAAACAGTGCTGATTAGACCATGTTAACCCACAAAGCAAAATGGTGCACAGTACTATGTCATTCCCTGTCTCCTCCTGAATACACTCTTTATGTGCACCACCCAGATTTTATTCTTGTCGTGCCAAAGGCACTATACTGCTCTCTCTCTCCCAAACTTCTCTTGGGAAACAAGTATTTTATATGTTGAACAGGGGATCGATGTGAAACTGGGTTCTCTTGCAGATAGGGACAGATTTCAATGAAGTGTCTTGTTCCAGACTGCTGGAGGAAAGGAAAGGTCTTACCTTTGATATACATCTGCTTAATGTGGTTACAGTGATTTCTGAGCACACCAGCACGACTGTGGGAGGGGAATTCTGGTAGGATAAATCTGCCACTGAAGACAGGAGAACTGAGACATAGAATGTGCAAATGATGTTCCTGAGGTTGCACTGGCACTCTCTGGGGGTTCAAGGACTTTATGTATCAAGACTGATTAGAGCAGTGAAGCTAGTCAAGAGTACCTATGTGCCTTCGTGCTGAAATGTGTCCTGTGTTGCTGTAGCTAATTAAAGTGGTTTAAACTCAACATGGGGAAATATTTCAGAGCTACCTGGGAATCATTACTGTATTTTAAGTATATAAACTGCAAAACTGAACTAGCTTTCAACTACAGACAAGCTATTACATCCCTGTTCTGACTGCTAGGACTTTATTTTCGAACTGCTGAGTGAAGAGATTTGGGATACATGTCCAGTTGTAAAATTAATCCAGATTCAAATATCCCCTAGTTGCAGAAGGTCTCACTTGGGCTCCTTGCTTTGGAACTGATTCAGTCAACCCAATCCATCTTCAAGTTCTCTTTGAACATTATCTTAAAGGCAACAGTATTTAATCTTCTCTTTCTGCTCTACCTCTTGGGAGAGGAGCAGTCCCAATGAAATACTATTTTGTTTAAGTGCATACACAGAAATTGTATTACAGATTAACAGAATTTCTGTGAGCAGAGCAACTGTACATGTTATGCCTTACTGAGATGTCAATAACTACTGATTGCTGTCAAATGACCAAGCTTAGAAACCAGCACAGTTAGCTCAGTCTATCCATCCACAGGCTGTCCAAATAGGAACAGGCTGTACTGACTTGAGAACCTGAAACTGAAACTCTTGTCAGATACCCTAAGACTAAACCCAAAAGTTCTAGCTCCAGTCCTAGTTAGGGCTGATGACGTTTTAAGACCTGATGTTCCTTGGACCATGGGACAAGCAGAAGATATGCTTGGAAAAAGAGTGGGTTCTGCCTTCTAGGAGAGCAGTGAGTGTGCAGGAAACATGCACATCTACGCACAATGCCAACATTTAATGCCCAGCAATGCCAGCTGGCAAAATGAGATAGAAGTTACCTCTTTTTTTTTTTTTTGGCATGTTTCTACTAAAATGGGGTGTGTGGGCAGGGGGGACTGAGCTGCCTCTTGTTGCTTGTAGAAGCTCCTGCCAGATTATCTTTGGCAATTTACTTCTCAGCAAACTGATGTTTTAATTTGGTATGGGAAAGGTGGAGGGATATATCCTACAGTTTGTGAGGAGGGGAGAAACAGGCTAACCCATTGATTTTCAAAACGTTTTACCTATAAAAGATTGTGACTCTGTCTCCCCTCTCTTCTGCTAATGAAGCTGCTAGTAACACAGAAAAATAACACAGAAAGCCCCCCCCCCCAGACCAAAAAAAGGCACTGTTTTATATTTTGAAAGGAGAGATAGAGCAAGGGAAGGAATGAAGGAAAGGAGACTGACAGCTGGGTGGGAATGGCTTGTGAATTTGAGACTAGATGTAGATATTGCTAGAATGAGGAGGTTTAGGTTTAGGTTTAGACATTTTGAATTTTCCCTCTGTTAGCTGGATGAATTACAAAGCAAAGAAAGTCCTGGCTGCTTAGTGAACTTGGAGGACAAAGTTGAAACAGAGTGTGGTGGTTGGTCTATCAGAGCAGGGCTGAACATCTGCACATGGGGATATGGTGCTCACCTCTGTGGCAACTATTCCGGTCCTCAGCAGGATGACAGGACCAGCAGTGATGTGAGGAGCTTTTGGAGCTTTTGCCATGTGTTCATTCCTAAAATAGTCCTTCTCTGCCCATCAGCACATTTGCTGTGATATTCAGATCAGGCCATTCAATGCAAGGTCTGTAAAAGTTTACTCCATGCAGCTTATTTTAGTTGTAAGAAAACACGGAGTTGTGAATTGCATCTTAAATCAGTGTATATGGTAATTAATGGCCTAAATTTCCCTTTTGCTTATGTTGATATAAATTTGGTCTAACTCAGTAGTACTACTGTTGATGTTCATTGGTATAAATGATAAGATGAATTTGGCTTAGGATATATTTTTTTCTTCCAAAATGCTAGCATATCAGACTACTAGGATATATGACTTATTTCATGAAAGGGATGATTTTATTTACAGTGGTTTTTTTTATATTATTCACTGTTCTCTGACAGACTATGATAGAAAGATAATACACCCCATTGAAGCATAAATTAGCTAACAATTTACCACAGACAAATTTTGAAATGGATCCATAAAACTGCCAGGGCTTTTGTATTGCAAGGTTTGACATAAAGCCTCTTTTGAAAACATTTATTTCTGCTGGCAGGCACTGGAGTAGATAAAGCTGACTTCACACAGTACATAGGAATAACAGAAAACCCAGGAAACACTGTGCAAGAATTTTAGGAAATATTCAAATGTCAGACTATGATGCAATATTAAAACTGGAACCGCAAAATAGTTTGCATTTCCCAATGTTTTTTGCATGCTTTGTTCAGCACATTCCTCTGCCTTCAGTGTGGGAAACTTGGTCCTTATTCAGTCTCTGGGGAGGGAATGCCTGGATGTCCACTGTCTGTGACTGTCCCTGCTTGTAATGCACTGAGTGCTTGTGCACCTCCAAGTGCAGTTTGATCCTGTTAGGGTTGATCTTCCAATCCCTACTCACAGGAATGATTCATGTGATTTCAGCTCTTCTGTGGCAAGAGCAAAAATACTGATCATGTGAGGAAAGGTTACCGGAGAAGCTTAAAGCTTAATTGACTTACACGTCCTAAGATGCTAAGAAACTAGAATAACAACACTGTACTTCCAGGCTAATCACTGAGTTACACTGATCTTTGAGTATTCCCAAATACACATTTGTTTCCTGGATGGCTTTATGATTTTTATTTATTCTTTTTTTAGATGGTAGACAATATTTAAAGCTAAGCCCATTTTTTTTAAAAAAAGACCACCAATTGTTGCAAACATGGAATCGACATGTGTTGATGTTTCGATTTCTTTAAACTGACTTTCTCAGAGCAATGAATGCCTCGTAGCCATGGGAGTTTTTCCACTTGGAAAACTGAGCTTGGGCTGTGGACCCATCAGACCTGAAATCGGCACCTAGATCTGGAAGTGCGCACACGAAGCTCGAAATTTCAAGCTATAATTCTGTCCGCACAGATCCTTGCCTACATATTATCTGTCTGTCATTCTTGCCAGCTATCTTGAAACATCCTCACAGGGGTTTCAGCTGAACAGTTTACTGGATTAGAGGCTGATGGTAGAACAATACCCCTCCTCTTGGTCCAAGCTGATCTTCTCATGAATATTTATGTCTATAACCTGAGGGTTGCTTCAGAGCTTTTAAGAATTGGATGTCAATGTCAATCCCCACACAAATAAGGAGAGTTCTGTGCTGTGACACCAACACTGAATTTACCCTGAGGTGCCTGTCACAGCCGATGTGTAACTGCAAGGCTTGAGCAAGCCATGGAAAGTTAACTCTTCCCTTTTTTTCAGACTAGTAGTCTACTAAAATCTGAGAGAAAATAGAAAAGAATATTTGATTGTGATCTAGTAACTACAGTGCTGTCTTTGCCCAGCCATCTGTTCTGCACATGAACAGGGAACTTTTCTGAGAAGTCTCTTAACGACACTCAATTCCCACTGGGAGTTTACAAAGCCCAAGTGCTATATATCAGCTTTTCTGGTCTGAAGCGGAAAGTTTCTTACCTTGCTTGGTGAAGTGTGGGTTCGCTGCCAGCTGTTAGAGAAGCTGGAGGATGAAACTGGACCCCTGGTCGGCGGTCAGAGAAACTTCTCCTTACAAATGGCTGAGGGTTGGCGGTGGTCAGGGACAGCTTTCTGGTCCGGTCTCCAGGCTGCCGGAAAAGCAGACTGCTCTTTTGGGAATGTGATGAAGCTTCAGGCTGGCTGGTCACCTCAGCAGTGGGTTTGGTGGGTGCCGGTGGAGGTCTGGCTTCAAATAACGAGGAGGTGGCTGGGCAAAATATTGAACGGACATTACTGGCCCTCTTGGAGGAGGGGAGCTGGTGCTCGTCCCCAGCATCCAGCCCAGCTCTTGGCCCCTTGGAGGAACGAGATGGGGAGGCTGGGGGGGAGGGAGTGGTGAGGAATGGAGGGGGGCTTGCATCTCGGCGGGAGGCTGGGGAGCCCCCCAGACGGTGTGGTGCTGGTGAGCTTTGCTTGTGCCCCACAGGAGGGCTGAGGGGTTTTCGATGGGTTGGCGGAGAGGGCATCTTCTTCTGCGAGGGTGGGCTGGGCATCCTGGGACTAGAGGGAGGACTGGGCTTCCTCTGCATGGTGGGTGAGCTTGGTTGCACATTACTAAAAGCCTGCAGAGAGTGTCTGTGGTGTGCTGGGGGGCTGAAAATCCGTTTCTCAGTTGGTGACGAAGGGGGAGTTCTCGTTGGGGAGACCCTCCTGGCAAATGGTGAGCCTTTTTCATTTCTCCTGAGTGAATCTGGAGAGCTGTGCTTCTGGGACAGCACTGAAGTCACAGGTGAATTGGGCTCTTTGCTCTCTGAGCTGTCGCTGTGTGGTTTTGAAACCCCACTGGGGTTTTGAAGAGGAATAATTTTATGGGTTTGCTTGTATAAATCCGCAGCCTCTTTTCTCTGGGTTTCTAATATCTCCTCCTGGCTAGGGATGTGCACGTTGGTAGGGTTCAACTCCAGAGAGTACCTCGGCAGTTTCTCATCCCCTGACCTGGTAGTCTTTAGACCTTTATTAGTCATCGCACTGGGGCCGCCGATATTTTTACTTGGCAGTAAGTCAATGGACTGAAGGGAGGCTTTAATTTTTGGGGAAACTTGTGATCTCTTATTAGTATGAAATTCTGTTTTGGTGGGCTTTTTGGCATCTTCTGAAGAGTTTTCTTCTATTCTTGCAGTTTCTTCAGGCTCACATAAGTTTTCAGAAGAAGTGTCCCTTAACATTTCAGGTGGTGGTGGTGGCAGGTTCTCAGTGTCTTCATCAGTCTCTTCCTTCATGTCCATCTTGCTTAATTCTGCAGGCGGTGCAGGAGGAAAGGCATTTGGAAAGCTAGAAGAAGCATCTTTGGTGTTTGAAGTGTTTGCGTCTTCTACCGGTGAAATACGATGCTTAAGATTTAAAGGTGCCAGGCCTCTCTGAAAGGGAATGGTGGGTGGGGCGACTGGAAGTCCAAATTTTCTGATGCACTTTATTGGTCCTAAAGATCTTAGAGGTGCAGCTTTTACAAGGTTGTCCGTAGGACTGAATGTTTCAATAAGCTTTTTGACAGACTGCCGGGGAACACAGCTGCTGCCACTGAGCATTTGTGCTCCAGGAGGCTCATTTTCTTTGCCTCCTGACATCTCCTGGGTGGGCACAGTAGCATTTAAAGGCTTCATGCTTCTTTTTGCATCCAGCTGAGGGTCAGGATTTTGATCAAATGTGAACAAAGGGACTTTATCCTGATTAGGCAGGATGCTGAAATTTTTTGAGAGTCCTGCCTTCAGTTTGCGAGAGGACCTAGATGTAATTTGCTCATCCTGCAAATAAGCAGCTGTTCTTGATTTCCAAAGCTCTGGGTTGCTAGCTGTATCCTTTCCATAAAACATTTTCAGCCTTTTGCTGAGCTCTTTTTGAGTTCTCTGAAGCTCTAGAAGGGTTGGGTCCTCTGCCTGGCTTCTGAGGGACTCCTCTGACCTGGACCGTCGTTGTTTCCCAAACGTTTTCTGACTGCCTGTTGCTGTACTGGGCCTTTTTGCTAGGACTGCTCTTCCACTCTCATCCTCTGTCCATTCTTTACGCCTGGATTTAGCTGGGACGAACTTGATTTTTTCACTGATGGCATCTTTCATCTTCAGAATAATTTCTTCTGTATCCACATTCTCCGTCCTCTTGATGGACTGCCTGTGTGTGCTCTCAGTGATTGCAGGTGAAGACAGGGGCCTCCTTGGCAGACCATCCTTCCCCACTTCTGATGAACTTGTGTCATCATCATCCTCCCCCAGGGTGCTCCCTTCATCATCATCGTCATCATCATCATCCTCATCAGAAAGAAAATCTCTTGATTCATAGATTTTGAAATGTTCACCTTCCTGAGTAGAATCAGACTGGAAGGAGTTGTAGGAATGGCTTTTGCTCAAGCTGGCATGTTGGGGCATGGTAGAAGTGCCTTCTGGTACTCCATCCTGGGAAGAAGTCGCTTCCTTGTTTTGCATGGAAGAATGAAACATGCCTTTAAAATGCCTTTCAAGTGCACAGTCATGGGATGCAGCTGTGCCTGGTGACACTGTCCCATCTTTCATGCCCCCCACTGTTCTGGCATGCTTTTGGGATGGAGGTCCGTGTCCATAAGAATCACTTGTTTGTCCTCCATGCTGGCTGAGAGCACTGAACTCTTTGAGGGATTCATTGTCCACACCAATGCCACTGTCCTCCGAACAGAGAGTCCTGTCCTCACCATGGGACTGAGAGCAACCCACAGTTGAGGCTTCAAGCAGCCTTACCGTCCGCAGCAGGTGCTCATCAAAGCTTTGCTTGGCTTTCAGTTTGCCTTCCAAGTTGCTTGCAGCAGAGTGCAGGTAGCTGCATGTCTCCTGCAGGGCGTTGGAGGTGAGGGAGGCCAGCATCCCGCTCACTAACTGCATTTTATTGACCGTGTACTGCAGTAGTTGTTGCAGAAGATCAGGGTGCTCCTTCAAATCGTCTTTTTCTGCTGGCCACACCAGATTCCCACCTACATCTTTGAGGAGATTTTCCCCATCGTTGGCAATTTCTTCCAAGAGTTGGTTGATTTCATCGAAGCGAAGCACGAGAAAGCTTATCATCTGCTGTAGGAAGAGCTGAGTTTGGGTAGCCTGGCTGGCCATGTGCAGTATAGTTTCATACTTGGAGAGGTTGGGATTTAAGTAGGCATATGCACTCTGGTGAGCCTTAACGAGCGGTTCTGGGAAATCTACCTTCTTCTCTGCCTCGCATGGGGCCAAAATGGACTTTTCTTTACTTCTGCTAGGTCGACCTTGCTTTGCCAGCTTATTTTTGGGCTTCTTTCCTTTCTTTGGGATTTGCTTTGCGTTGCTTTCGTTCTTGTCATCCCAAACAAAAGCTGCTGGTTCTGATTCACAGGAGGTTTGCTTTCTGATCTGTATGGACTCAGCGATGTGCTTTTGAGACTCAATCAGTTCAGACATAATGACTTCAGCATCTGTTGCTGTCCTCTCAATTTTCTTGTCTTCCCTGGGAATCTGAGAATCTGAATGAGCCTTGGAAGATAACTGTAAATTATCATTTTTGTCCTGCTCTGATAGTTTATCTTCCTCTTCTTCCAGGTAGTCATTCCTCTGGATCCCATATTGGCGTAATTCATCAATATTGTAGCAAGAAGAACCTTTGACCAGCAGAGGGATTCCCTTATCTCTCGGATCAATTGGCAAAACACTTTTGGGTTTATTCAAAGCCTTAAGACCACTTCTTGAAGCAGTACTAGCAATCTCGTTGTGAGAAGGTGTGCAGCCCATCCTTTCTTCGTCTTTATTTTTGATTAAAAATCAAGATGAACTAGCAAAAACACAAGAAAGAGTCAAACTCACTGTTTCATCCTGAACTTCACACTGGCCTGTTTCTCAGGAGTTTTCTATCATGATCCCAGTTTTGTTTTCAATTTTGATTGTTGTTTGCCTTGAAATCTCATATACTTATTGCACAGTATCTGCTCTTGAAGTTGTGCGCTGTTCCATTGTATATTCCGACATCGGTTTTCTTCTTTGATTCCAAAAAGGAGTGTGAAAGCTGTGCTGGATTTAGAGCTAATGGATTAAGAGGACTTGCGTACCTCACTTCTGTCTTGACAGATGTCCACTGCAAATAAGATTTTAAGCTCATTAGGGTAAGCAGGTGCCAGCCAGTCAGCACCCGAGTTGTATTTATAAAGGTAGATTTTTTTCTGCACTGTACTGGGGGGCAAAAGGACTTGGTACATTTCCCTCCTTCTTTCCCTTGTTGCAAAAGCATAACATACAATTGAATGCAGAGATCCAAAGGAAGAGACTGTATTTTGAAGCCTTTTTGAAGGGAAGCTATTTGAACATGGCATGTAAATGCCATTAGATGCTCCTTAACGAGGAGAAGGGTGACACTGACCAAGGATGTGCCCACTGGAGAGTAAAAGACAGAAAATCAAATAGCTTATAGATGCCTGTTAAGACTTCTGCCTTGAGGGTATTCAAAATTTTCCCCTACTTAGAAGTGACAAGCTGTTTACTTTTTCCTTCTAAGACTCCTAAATAAATTTTGATTTTTTTTCCCCTCCTCTTAGGTGATCATTCTTGGAAATTATTTTTTTCTCTTCTAGATAGCTTCTCAACCTGAAAATCCTAACTACCCAACAACAGTATTTGTAGAATAAATTTTGCATATGTTGTTAAGATGGTGTCTGAGTCTAGTGGATCTACACTGTGTATTTTCAGATTAAAATAAAAATAAAATGATTTTTTTTCCCTTTCTCTAACTGTCTTAGGATAAAATCTGAAGTCACAAAAGTGACTTGTGTAACTTTATTTTTCATCTGCCAGGGCTTAGTTGTTTCAAATGCAAGACTTTACAGGTTAAAAGTCTTAAGAAAAAAAAATTAAAAAATTAAAAATATAGACCCATTTCTGAAAAAAAAGAGAAGAAGGGAAGGGAAGGTTTGGGAAGGGAAGGTTTGGGAAGGTTTGGGAAAGGGAAAGGGAAAGGGAAAGGGAAAGGGAAAGGGAAAGGGAAAGGGAAAGGGAAGGAAAAGAGAAGAGAAGAGAAGAGAAGAGAAGAGAAGAGAAGAGAAGAGAAGAGAAGAGAAGAGAAGAGAAGAGAAGAGAAGAGAAGAGAAGAGAAGAGAAGAGAAGAGAAGAGAAGAGAAGAGAAGAGAAGAGAAGAGAAGAGAAGAGAAGAGAAGAGAAAAGAAAAGAAAAGAAAAGAAAAGAAAAGAAAAGAAAAGAAAAGAAAAGAAAAGAAAAGAAAAGAAAAGAAAAGAAAAGAAAAGAGAAGAGAAGAGAAGAGAAGAGAAGAGAAAGGGAAGGCAAGGGAAGGGAAGGGAAGGCAAGGCAAGGCAAGGCAAGGCAAGGCAAGGGAAGGCAAGGCAAGGCAAGGCAAGGCAAGGCAAGGCAAGGGAAGGCAAGGGAAGGCAAGGCAAGGCAAGGGAAGGCAAGGCAAGGCAAGGGAAGGCAAGGCAAGGCAAGGCAAGGCAAGGCAAGGCAAGGCAAGGGAAGGCAAGGCAAGGGAAGGGAAGGCAAGGCAAAGCAAGGCAAGGGAAGGCAAGGCAAGGCAAGGGAAGGCAAGGCAAGGGAAGGGAAGGCAAGGCAAGGGAAGGGAAGGCAAGGGAAGGCAAGGCAAGGGAAGGCAAGGCAAGGCAAGGGAAGGCAAGGCAAGGCAAGGGAAGGCAAGGCAAGGGAAGGCAAGGTAAGGGAAGGCAAGGGAAGGCAAGGCAAGGCAAGGCAAGGCAAGGGAAAGCAAGGCAAGGCAAGGCAAGGCAAGGCAAGGCAAGAGAAAAGAGAAAAAAAGGAAAAAAAAGGAGAAAAGAAAAGAACCTGTTCTTTGAATGACTTGTGAGGTCAGGACAGAATAATACCTCTCTGAAAAACAAACTAGAGATGTCAAAGTAGGAATTGGATGAAGCAGAAGACACTTGTCTTTTCCAAGTATTTATTTATAAAGGGTAGTATGTGGATGAGGCCATAATAGTAATCACCCCCAACTTACCTCTTCACTACTCAAACTGGCCTAAATGGATTTGTTTTTTTATTTCCAGATACAGCCTTTCTACAGAAGGCGTCCATTTCTCAGTGTTGCAGGCTTATGGACAACAGTGGCCAACTCTAATGCTGGCTGGAAATCTGCTGCTTCTCTCCAGCAATGGGATTTCTGACTGCGTGGTCATGGGTATCTTGTCCAATTCCCAAAAATCTTTACATGCTGCCAAGCCTATTAAACATTCTCAGACTTTAAAGAGCTGCTTACATGATTCATTCCTTGGGGCTGAACTGCAGTAGCTGAATATCTGCTTGGAAAGTTGTTATTCTCTGTAGCCTGATTGTTCAAATCTCTTTTGCTTTTCATCAGGGGCAGAAAAATTACCTTGTTTTACAGGGAAGAAGGCATTACATTGATTCCCAGGAAAATTTTAAAAACTTTGTGTGCTGCTCTCTAAAGTAATTTTTCTGGAACACATGAATTGAACTTAATATACATGATAACATAGTCATTTTCCTCAAGGCTTTTCTGGAAAGCGTCAGGTAATTTACCTCTTGACTCTGCTTCTTGCCAGTCATTTAGCTGCTCTGGCTGCTTCTGTGTCTCCCTACAATGCATTTTCTACAAAGTGATCCCAACTCTTTTTGCTTTCCCTTTTAGGCATGTATCTCATGTGTTCAAGTGGAGAAATGGAGCAGACTTAGGCAGCTGCTTCATCCTAGTGATCCTAATGGTCAGGATGCTGTAGCCCTCCAAAATAAGTCAAGGAAAATAGTAGAACAAGCAAATAGCCTTAATGCCCTTCTACTGTTTACAGTGGGACTTCAGAGACATCTTTATATAGCTGCTTAATACTTGTGCTATGAAAACTCTTTCGTCTTTTCTTCAAAAAACAGCTTCAACAGCTCCATTGTTCACACTGGGAATTTTGACAATCAACTCATTGTGAGTTGGTAATTTTATTTGGGAAGTTCTTTTTCGTCCCTTTTCCCTTGATCAGTCATGTTATTTTTGTTTGGTTTTTTTTCTTGTTATTTTCACACCATGCATTAACATCTTATAGGGGATAAATGCATGGTTAAAAAAATTCAGAATCCTGGTTTATGCTTATTTATTATGCAGTCATTTATTGTTTTAAATATTACTAGTAAAAAAATATTATTTTTATTGTCTATTTATTATTAAATTGAGATCCAGCCTCATAGAAAATGCATTTTAACAA
This sequence comes from Pseudopipra pipra, assembly GCF_036250125.1. Lineage (NCBI taxonomy): Eukaryota > Metazoa > Chordata > Aves > Passeriformes > Pipridae > Pseudopipra > Pseudopipra pipra. The sequence continues at coordinate 26,540 of NW_026991013.1, forward strand.
GGCATCGGTTTTATCCTAACTCTAATTGCCGTTTGCATATATATACAATATGACTAATGTTGTGTCAGCTTTGTTAGCTTCTGTGAGAGAGCAGGATCCTTGATGTGCCTGTTTCCAACCGCTTATGTAGCTGCATTTTTCTCATCAATTTTCTTATTACCAAGCAGTTATATATTTCTTTGCACTTCTGAGGAACTGTAGAAAAACCTCAATGAGAAATGCTAAAGAAAATTCTTTATCACATGGTCTTACAACAAAAGAGAAGACAAAATAGGAAATGCACATAAACACTTATACCCGCTCTTAAAAATTTAAGGTTTGTATTTGTGGATGAGGGCTCACTGAGGAATTATGGAGCGCTTGGGTGATAACAACATAACAACAACTTTAAAGAGCTATTTTGCTCTCAAAGAAACATGCTTTATCTTCTTTTGTGTGAGCAAATTGAATATAACCAGGGAGCTGTTCATATTGCTGGCCTAGATATCACTAAGTAAATAAAAAATACTTGCTTTTTATTTCAGCTTCTCCTGCAGAGCTGACACTGTTTTGGGAGATGGAGTAGATTCTCTCCTTTCTGTAATCGCTAACAGAGATACTTATGAAGCTTCATCTTGTTTCCCCTAGTGGAAACCTGTTGACAATGGTAAGGAGTAGAAATATCATGGTTTGGAGGAAATCTAGTTGAAAAGAAGTAAATAAAACAAGTGAGTATACACAGAGCCATTATTAGTGGTGATGGTGCAAGTAAAAGAAAAATTCATCTCTGTTCTGGGTCAACGATAAACTTCTCAGGTTGTTTTCCCTTTTTTTTTTTAAATTTTTTAAAAAATTTCTGATTTCTAAGTAAATTGCTACAGACTGATTGCATGAGTCAATAAATGTGACCTCAATGTTTTCAAAAACCTGTTTTGCAAAAACAAACCCATTTTTTTTAACAGTGGCAGGACAATAGAAATAAAAAGTTGTTGAAAACAGGTAGGCCAGTGGTTTCCTTCTTCAGCAAAAATACTTTATAAAGGAATTAATGGAGGAAAAAATATAAGAAGAAAATTAAAGAGGATCGGTTTGGGGGGTTTGCCTGCACAGGGCTGTTGGTACACACAGGTGACCCAAAGGAGTCGAGAAAAATTGTATGACCACTGTCAGCAGTAGTTTTGTGAGATGTATTTACATTTGCCTGTTATTTCTGGAATGTGTGTTCTGGTCACTTAATCATAGTTTCTCTTTGTTAAACTACCTATGGGTATTAAAAGCTTGCTATCTGCCATAACTAACACATTTACTGCTGTTCTCAGTGGTTAAGACAGTGACTCCCAAAAGACAACAGTTAGGACCAAGAATTGTGTGGAACAGCCTAAAATTTTAAGTTTAGATTTCCAGGCTTATGCAAATCTAGAAAATTAAAATGGAAGGGTCCCACTAGCCTAGGCAGCAGTTACAGTGGTTCACACGAGTGAAAGCAGGTTTGTGGTTGTGGAGCAATTTCAAGGAAAGCAAGTTCCTTTCAGGTGAGGGATTAGCAATTTAACAGGCAGGCAGTGGCTTCTGTCATTTCTAGTGGAAAGTGGTAGTGTTGATTTGGGATCTCGAAGTGAGGCCCAGGTAATTTGTATTCCTGAAAAACATCCCAAGATGCTCCAGACAAGATGCAGCTCTTGAACCTTATGCCTTTTTCAGTTCCTAAGGGGTTCCCTCACCTAAAGCATCTCAGGGTCTCCCTGGAAAATGAGATAAAACACAGAATTCCTCCTGCCTTCCTTTCACAGAGTGTCTCAAACCACAGTGTGTGCACTGATAGTTGTGTGAAACCACCTCAAACCCACAGGCAGCCTGGAGCGTGGCAACTGTTGCCTGGCAGCAGGGAGTTCTGGGACGCCCATCCTGGTGTGATCCTGATGCACGTGTGTGTGGAGCAGACATTTACTCTGGAGAGAAGATGATCTCCTTTCACCGCCTGGGCACTAAGGAGAGTGGCTCTTGATGAAGTGCTAGGCTCAGGGCTGTGGGTCCAGAAGCAGTGGATGTGACTTGAGGAGATGGGACTTGGCCCACCCAGCAGGAGCCGAAAAGGGCAGTTTACAGAGTGGGGTGCTGGCTG
>NW_026991014.1:0-28625 GCF_036250125.1 Pseudopipra pipra
CTTCCCCCTGAGGTAAAACACCCCTTTTCTGAGGTAAAAATCCACTTTTCTGAGGTAAAACCTTCCCCCTGAGGTAAAACACCCCTTTCCTGAGGTAAAAATCCGCTTTCCTGAGATAAAAACTTCTCCCCTGAGATAAAACACCCCTTTCCTGAGGTAAGAATCCACTTTTCTGAGGTAAAACCTTTAAACCTTTCCCCTGAGATAAAACACCTCTCTCCTGAGGTAAAAATCCACTTTCCTGAGGTAAAAATTCACTTTCCTGAGGTAAAACCTTCCCCCCTGGGGTAAAACACCCCTTTCCTGAGGTAAAAATCCACTTTTCTGAGGGAAGAAAAACCTTTTTTGAGGTAAAAAACCCTTCCCTGAGGGGAGAAATGCTCTTTCCTGAGGTAAAACCCTTTTCTATGAGGTAAAATTTACCTTTCCTGAGGTAAGAACCCACTTTTCTGAGGTAAAACCTTCCCCCTGAGGTAAAACATGTGTTTCCTGAAGTGTGAAATGCTCTTTCATGAGGTAAAACCCTCTTCTGTGAGGTAAAATTCATATTTTCTGAGGTAAAAACCCCTTTTCTGAGGTAAAATCCTCCTCCCTGAGGTGAAAATTTCTCTTTCCTGAGGTAAAACCCCCCTTTGTAAGGCAAAATTTACCTTTCCTGAGGTAAAAAATATCCTTTTTCCTGATGTAAAACCTCCCTCCGTGGAGTCAGGATCCCTTTTTGGACAAGTAATCGTCCTTTTGTGAGGAATTTTCCCCCCTCCCTGAAGTAAAACTCCTTTTTTTTGAGGCAAAAACTCTCTTTTTTGGGGTATAAAACCTTCATTTGGAGGAAAAACTTTTTTTTTGAGAAGCCCTTTCATGAGGTAAATCTCCCTTTTCCTAAGGAAAATTCCCCCCCCTCTTTTTTTTTTTAACTCAAAACCCTCTGGGGTTTTTTAAAGAGAGAGACCCTCTTTTTTTGGGGTGATTATCCCTTTTCCAGGGATAATTGTGTTCTTTCTTGAGAACAACCCCCCTCCCCAGGGGGTAAATGTCCCTTTTCCCGAGGTAAAACTCACCTCTTTTGAGGCAAAAATCCCCCTTTTTTGAGGGGAAACCTCCTTCTTTCTTAGGAAATGTCCCTTTTCCTGAGGTAAAACCTCCTTTTTTGAGAACATTTCTACACCCCGAGGTGAAATATTCCTTTTCCAGGGAAAAAACCTCTAGTTTTTTGAGAAAAAAATTATTTTTTTTAAGAAAACCCTTTTTCCCACTTTTAAAATTTTTTCCTTTTTAGAGGTAAACCCTCCTTTTTTTTTTTTTAATAAAAACTTGCTTTTTTGAGGAAAATCCTCTCTTTTTTTTTTTTTTGAGATAAACATACCCTTTCCATGTGCAAACTTTCCTTTGAGCAGCACCCCCTCATCTTTGAGGCAAATCCTTTTTCTGGATGAAAACACGTAAATTTTTGAGGTAAATATCCCTTTCCGTGAGGGAAAAAAAAATCATTTTTTGATGGTACTTCCCCTCCGAGACAAATATCCCTTTTCCAGAGGCAAAAAAACCCCTCTTTTTGAGGTAAATCCCTCCTTTTTCTGAAGAACCCTCCCTGAGGTAAAATTCGCCTTTTTTGAGGGAAATTCCCTCCTTCTCCGCCCCCCTTTTTTTTTTTTTGAAGGAAACACAGTTTGCTTATTTGACTGAAAACACTTCTCTTTTTTGATAGCAAAAACTTTATTGAGACGAACATCCCTTTTCCTGAGGACAAAACCTCTTTCTGAGGAAACCACCCCCCCCCTCCCTGAGGCAAATCCCCCTTTTCCAGAGGAAAACCGGCCTTTTGTGAGGGAAAACCCCAACGTTTCTTCGATCGCAATCCCTTTTCCCTGAGGTGACACCCGCCGCTCTCAGCCGGGCTCGGGGCGGCTCTGGGCTCATGGGGGGTCCTAAAGCCCGCCCGGCCCCGCGGGGCCGAGCCCGGGTCCTAAAGCCCGCCCGGTGGGTCCCAGTCTCGGTCCCGGGTCCTAAAGCCCGCCCGGTGGGTCCCAGTCTCGGTCCCGGGTCCTAAAGCCCGCCCAGGGGGTCCCAGTCTCGGTCCCGGGTCCTAAACCCGCCCGGCACTGGGGCTGAGGCCGGGGCCGGGTCCTAAAGCCCGCCCGGTGGGTCCCAGTCCCGGTCCCGGGTCCTAAAGCCCGCCCGGTGGGTCCCAGTCCCGGTCCCGGGTCCTAAAGCCCGCCCGGCGGGCCCAGTCTCGGTCCTGGGGCTGAGGCCGGGTCCTAAAGCCCGCCCGAGACCGGGGCTGAGGCCGGGGCCGGGTCCTAAAGCCCGCCCGGCGGGTCCCAGTCTCGGTCCTGGGACTGAGGCCGGGTCCTAAAGCCCACCCGGCGGGTCCCAGTCCCGGTCCCTAAAGCCCACCCGGCGGGTCCCAGTCCCAGTCCCGGGTCCTAAAGCCCGCCCGGTGGGTCCCAGTCCCGGTCCCGGGTCCCAAAGCCCCCCCGGCGGGTCCCAGTCCCGGTCCCAGTTTCGGTCCCGGGTCCTAAAGCCCTCCCGGCGGGTCCCAGTCTCCGTCCTGGGACTGAGGCCGGGTCCGGGTCCTAAAGCCCGCCCGGTGGGTCCCAGTCCCGGTCCCGGGTCCCAAAGCCCGCCCGGTGGGTCCCAGTCCCGGTCCCGGGTCCTAAAGCCCGCCCGGTGGGTCCCAGTCCCGGTCCCTAAAGCCCGCCCGGCGGGTCCCAGTCTCGGTCCCTAAAGCCCGCCCGGTGGGTCCCAGTCCCGGTCCCGGTCCCTAAAGCCCGCCCGGCGGGTCCCAGTCCCGGTCCCTAAAGCCCGCCCGACGGGTCCCAGTCCCGGTCCCGGGTCCTAAAGCCCGCCCGGCGGGTCCCAGTCCCGGTCCCGGGTCCCAAAGCCCGCCCGGCGGGTCCCGGTCCCGGTCCCAGAGCTCCCCCGCTGCCGGTCCCGGAGCCCTCCGGCCGGTGCCGCTCCCCTGCCCGCGGTGCCCGTGCCCGGTCAGACGCCCCCGGCCCAGCCCATCTCGTCCGCCAGCTCCTCCTCGGGCGGCGGCCGCAGCGGCTCCTCGTCGCTGTACACGGCGGGCGCGGGCGCGGGCGGGGCCCGGCGGCGGGTCAGCAGGTCGGCGGCCGCGCTCTCCATCTCGTCCATGGTCATGTCACACGCGTCCGCGATCTCCCGCTTGGCCACCGCCACGAACTTGGGGTCGCGGGCGAACAGCCCGAGCCCCTCCGAGATCAGCACCTGGGCGGGGGGCGGAGGGGGCGGCGCTGGCACCGGCGCGGGGCGGTCCCGCGTGTCCCCCCCCGTGTCCCACCGTGTCCCCCCGGGTGTCCCCCCGGGTGTCCCCCCGCCTGTCCCCCCGGGTGTCCCCCCGCCTGTCCCTCCGTGTCCCCCCGGGTGTCCCCCCGCCTGTCCCTCCGTGTCCCCGTGTGTGTCCCCCCGCCTGTCCCCCCGCCTGTCCCCCCGCCTGTCCCCCCGCGTGTCCCCCCGCCTGTCCCCCCGCGTGTCCCACCGGGTCCCCCCGCGTGTCCCACCGGGTCCCCCCGCCTGTCCCCCGCGTGTCCCCCTGCCTGTCCCCCCGCCTGTCCCGCCGTGTCCCCCCGCCTGTCCCGCCTGTCCCCCCGCCTGTCCCCCCCATGTCCCCCCCCGTGTCCCCCCGCCTGTCCCGCCGCGTCCCCCCCTCGCTCGAAGCCTCCCCTTTGTGTGGGGTGTCCCCTTCGTGCGTCTCCCCTCGCTCAGGGCCGTCCCCGGGCTGTCAGCCGAGCTGCAGCAGGGTCCCTGTCCCGTGTGCCCCCCTCCATCTCCCCGCTGTCCCCCCGTGTCCCACCCCAAGCCAAGCCACGGCCCCACCTGTGTCCCCCTATGTTCCCAGCGTCCCCCCTGTCCCCCTGTGTCACTCACGGCCTCCACCAGGCTGTCCACAGACCCCCGGGGTGTCCCCTGTCCCATGTCTCATGTCCCCCCTCTCCCCCCTGTCCCCCCATGTCACTCACAGCCTCCACCAGGCTGTCCACAGACCCCCGGGATGTCCCATGTCTCTCCTGTCCCCCCTGTCCCCCCTGTCCCCCGTGTCACTCACAGCCTCCACCAGGCTGTCCACAGACCCCCGGAGTGTCCCTGTCCCCTGTCCCATGTCCCCCCTGTCCCCTGTCCCCCCTATCACCCCTGTCCCCCCTGTCCCCCTGTGTCACTCACGGCCTCCACCAGGCTGTCCGCAGACCCCCAGGGTATCCCTGTCCCCTGTCCCCCCTGTCCCCCCTGTCCCCTCTCCCATGTCCCCCCCGTCCCCCCGGTCACTCACGGCCTCCACCAGGCTGTCTGCAGACCCCCGGGGTGTCCCTGTCCCCTGTCCCCCCTATCCCATGTCCCCTGTCCCCTGTCCCCCCTGTCCCCCTGTGTCACTCACGGCCTCCACCAGGCTGTCCGCAGAGCCCCGGGGTGTCCCTGTCCCCCATGTCCCCTGTCCCCTCTCCCCCCTGTCCCCTGGTCACTCACGGCCTCCACCAGGCTGTCCGCAGACCCCCGGGGTGTCCCTGTCCCCCCTGTCCCCTGTCCCCCCTGTCCCCCCTGTCCCCTGGTCACTCACGGCCTCCACCAGGCTGTCCGCAGACCCCCGGGGTGTCCCTGTCCCCTCTCCCCTGTCCCCTGTCCCCCCTGTCCCCTGTCCCCCGGTCACTCACGGCCTCCACCAGGCTGTCCGCAGACCCCCGGGGTGTCCCTGTCCCCCATGTCCCCTGTCCCCTGTCCCCCCTGTCCCCCGTCCCCCGGTCACTCACGGCCTCCACCAGGCTGTCCGCAGAGCCCCTGGCCAGCGCGTCGCGGGGGTCGCAGGGCCGCAGGCGCAGGGGCGCGGGGGGGAACCAGCGGTTGAGGGGGGGGAGGCTGCCCCCCGCGCCCCCCCCCCGCCGCCCCCTCCACCAGGATGAGGGGCGCGTACAGGACGTGCCCGCGGGCCGGGGCCGCCCAGGCCTGCGAGGAGCCCCCCAGGCGCCAGGTCTCGGAGCTGCCGTAGCCCTGGGGGGCAGAGGGGGGTCAGCGGGGGGGTGACACTGTGTGACACCCCCTTCCCTGTGTCCCCCCCCGTGTGTCCTCCCCAGCGGTACCTGCGGGCGGGCGGGGCCGGGGGGGCCCGAGGGGTTGTAGGTGCCCGGGATGGGCTCGTCCTCGCAGCTGCCCTGGCGCCGCAGGCACTGGATGGTGAACGAGGGCTTCCGGCCTGGGGGGCACCGCAGGGTCACCGCAGGGTCACCCCCCGGGCAGGGACCCTCTGGGACACCCTCAGGGTCACCCCCCGGGCAGGGACCCGCTGGGGTATCCACAGGGTCACCCCCCGGGTAGGGACCCTCTGGGACACCCACAGGGTCACCCCTGGCCTGGGGGGCACCGCAGGGTCACCCGCAGGGTCACCCCCGGGCAGGGACCTTCTGGGACACCCGCAGGGTCATCTCTGCTCAGGGACCCTCTGGGGCACCCACAGGGTCACCCCTGGTCAGGGACCCGCTGGGGCACCCGCAGGGTCACCCCCTGCTCAGGGACCTGCTAAGACACCCACAGGGTCACCCCCCCCTGCTCAGGGACACTCTGGGACACCGGGCAGGGTCACCCCCGGCCTGGGGGACACCCGCAGGGTCACCCCCCGGGCAGGGACCCTCTGGGGGCACCCACAGGGTCACCCCCCAGTCAGAGACCTTCTGGGACACCCACAGGGTCACCCCCCCGGGCCAAAGCCCCTCAGGCCCGGGGGGCACCGGGCAGGGTCCCCCCCAGGCCCAGGGACCCTCTGGAGCAGCGGGCAGGGTCACCCATCCCCTCCCCAGCCCCCGGGACCTTCCCGGGCTCCCACCCGGGGTCACCCCCCAGCCCCCGGACCCTCCCGGGCTACCGGGGGGTCCTTCAGCTTGCCCGGACACGGGGGTCTCACTGGAAGCCCCCCCCGGTGCCCCCCCTCCCGTACCGGCGGGGGTGGGGGGCAGGAGGCGGCGCCGTTTCAGTTGTTGCCCCCTCGCGGAGCGCGAAGTGTCGGGGGGGCAACGGCAGCGACCCCCCCCGGGGCAGCTCCATCCCCCAGCGCGGGGGGCCCGGCGGCCTGGGGGGACACGGGGGGGGTCAGACAGGGGGGGGACAGCACAGGGACCCCCCCGGGGCACATCCACCCCCCCCGTTCCAGGGGTCCCGGCGGCCTGGGGGGACAGGGGGGGGTCAGGACGGGGGGGACAGCACAGGGACCCCCCCGGGGCACCTCCATCCCCCCCGTTCCAGGGGTCCCATGGCCTGGGGGGACACGGGGGGGTCAGACAGGGGGTGAGAGCACAGGGACCCCCCCGGGGCACCCCCATCCCCCCCGTTCCAGGGGTCCCACGGCCTGGCCCGGAGACAGAGTCAGGGGCTGCCGGACCCCCCCCCCGGTCCCAGGGCCCCCCCGGACGGGGATGTCCCCCCCCGCTCGGGGAGTCCGGTACCTGTCCCCGGCCCAGCGGGGGCGGGGCGGGCCGCGCGCTCTCCAGGTCCTCGTCGTGGCTGATGTCCCCCCCCGTGTCCCCCCCCGGCTCCTCCGCGTCCTCCGGGGGGGCTTCCTCATCCTGCTCCCCCCTTCGGAGCGGCGCCTGCAACAGAGCCGTGGGGACCCCCCGTCCAACCCACCCCCCGGACCCCCGTGTCGGGGTGTCCCCACCCCCCCCTCAGTGACCCCCGTGTCGGGGTGTCCCCAGTTCCCCCCCCCCAGGGACCCCCATGTCGGGGTGTCCCCGGGGTGCCCTCGGCCCCCTCCCGACCCCCCCCAGCCGTACCTGCTCCTCCTCCACCCCCCCCTCCAACCCCCAGGACCCCCAATTTTGGGGTACACTCCCCCAGCCGTACCTGCTCCCCCGACACCCCCCGGGACCCCCAATTTTGGGGTGCCCCCAGCCGTACCTGCTCCCCTCCACCCCCCCCTCCATTCCCGGGACCCCCAATTTTGGGGTGCCCCCCCAGCCGTACCTGCTCCCCCGACACCCCCCGGGACCCCCAATTTTGGGGTACACTCCCCCCAGCCGTACCTGCTTCCCAGACACCCCCCCCTCCACCCCCGGGACCCCCAATTTTGGGGTGCCCCCACCCCCAGCCGTACCTGCCGTGGGCGGGGGGCGCGGGCTCCTCCCCCTCGGGGGGGGCGGGGCTGGGGGCGGGGGGCGCGTCCCCGAGCAGGGGGGAGTTGGGGGCGGAGCCATAGAGGGTCTCGGGGGCCTGTGGAGAGGGGCGGGGTCAGTGGGCGTGGCCACGGGACAGGTGTGAGTGGTGGGTGTGGCCACGGGGGTGTGTGGCATGAGGACAGGTGAGAGTGGTGGGTGTGGTCACAGCACATGTGTGTCCAGTGGGTGTGGCCATGGACAGGTGTGCCCGGTGGGCGTGGTCATAGCACAGGTGTGCCCGGTGGGTGTAGCCATGGACAGGTGTGCCTGGTGGCCATGGACAGGTGTGCCCGGTGGGCGTGGTCACAGCACCAGTGCCCAGTGGGCATGGCCATGGACAGGTGTGCCTGATGGCCATGGACAGGTGTGCCCGGTGGGCGTGGTCACAGCACAGGTGTGCCTGGTGGGTGTGGTTACAGCACAGGTGTGCCCGGTGGGTGTGGTTACAGCACAGGTGTTGCTCGATGGGCGTGGCCATAGACAAGTGGCCATGCTCAGTGGCATAGTCACAGCACAGGTGTGCCTGGTGGGTGTGCCATGGACAGGTGTGCTCGGTAGGCGTGGCCATGGACAGGTGTGCCCAGTAAGTGTGACCATGGACAGGTGTGCCAGTGGCTGTGGCCATGGACAGGTGTGCCCAGTAAGTGTGACCATGGACAGGTGGTGCCCAGTTGGGTGTTGGCCATAGACAGGTGTGCCCGGGGGCGTGGCCACGGACAGGTTGTGCCCGGGGGCGTGTCCCTGTACAGGTGTGCCCGGGGCGTGTCCCTGTACAGGTGTGCCCGTGGGCGTGGCCGGGGCTCACCGCGTAGGTGAGTGGCTCCTCCGCGGGGGCGTCGCCGCCCTCGTCCCCCTCCAGGTCACTCAGCGCCCGGCGCATCTCGGGGCCCAGCGCCTGCAGCGTCTGCAGCCCGGCCTGGGGACACGGGGGGGTCACTGCTGGCACCGGTGACCCCCGGTGACCCCCGGTGACCCCCCGGCCCCCCGGGGGTCCCACCTGCAGGGCGCTCTCGTTGCTGGGGGCGGCGCTGGGGCCCAGCATCCCCCGCTCCTTCCGCCGGCGGAACTTGCGGAAATAGTCCTGGATCAGGAAGGTGGCGTAGAACTTCCCCACGGTGACTTCCTCCTCTGGGGGGCACGGGGGGTCAGGGGGCTCCCGGGGGGGTCGGGGGGGGTCAGGGTGGGGGGCTCGGACCTCACGCACCCTCGGGCGGGGGGATGACCTCGTCCAGCAGCTTCGGCTTCGTCCTCTTCCAGATCTTCTTGACCACGGCCCGGAGCTCCTTGTTGGCCACATCCAGGTTCCCTGGAGGGACAGGAGGGACAGCCAGGACAGTCACCCCGGGACTGTCACCCCCCAGGACCCCCCCGGGACCCCCCCGGGCCCCCCCAGCTCCCAACCTTCCGTCTTGATCTTGAGGGAGGTGCGGACGAGCGCGAAGAGCGTCGCGTTGAAGGTGACGGTCCCGTCCGAGTTTGAGGGGCATGTCATGGCCACCAGGCGCTGGGGGGGGATGAGGGAGGGTAAACTCGGGTGCCCCCCGCCCGGGACCACCCCGGGAGCCCCCCCCGGGCCCCCCCAGGAGCCCCCGGACCTTGCAGGCCACGCGGTGGGGGCAGAGCTTCCCGAAGCCAGCGGGGGCTGGATCCGGCGCAGCAGCGTCACAACGTCCAGGTGCTTGATGCGGCCCCTGGGGGGGTCGGGGGTCAGAGGTCAGGGTCACGGGGGGTCAGGGGGGTCACGGGGGGGACGGGGGGACAGTGACCCACTTGGCAGCCGGGTCGTACTCGGACCACACGCGCTTGAACTCGTCCAGGTGGTGCGGGCCCAGGATGGACCAGTCGCGCGTCAGGTAATCGAAGTTGTCCATGATGACGGCCACGAACAGGTTGATGATCTGGGGGGCAAAGGGGGGCTCCTGAGGGGCGGGCAGGGCTGGGGGGCAGGGCTGGGGGTGTGGGGCAGGGCTGGACTGTGGGGCAGGACTGGGGGGCAGGGCTGGACTGTGGGGCAGGGCTGGGGGGCCAGGGCTGGGGTGTGGGGCAGGGCTGGGGGCCAGGGCTGGGGGTCAGGGCAGGGCTGTGGGCCAGGGCTGGGGTGTGGGGCAGGGCTGTGGGGCAGGTCTGGGGGGCAGGGCTGGGGGTGTGGGGCAGTGATTGCTGTGGGGCAGTGGTGCCGAGGGTCAGTGGTGCTGTGGGGCAATGGTGCCATGGGCAGTGGTACTGTGGGGCAGTGTCAGGGTGTGGCAGTGCCCAGGTGTGGCAGTGTGACCATGGGCAGTGTCAGGGTGTGGCAGTGTCGGGGTGTGGCAGTGCCCGGGTGGGGCAGTGTCGGGGTGTGGCACTGTCTGGGTGTGGCAGTGTTGGGTGTGGCAGTGTCAGGGTGTGGCAGTTTCAGGTGTGGCACTGTTGGGTGTGGCACTGTTGGGTGTGGCAGTGCCCGGGTGTGGCAGTGTCAGGGTGTGGCAGTGTCAGGGTGTGGCAGTTTCAGGTGTGGCACTGTTGGGTGTGGCACTGTTGGGTGTGGCAGTGCCAGGTGTGGCACTGTCAGGGTGTGGCAGTGCCCAGGTGTGGCACTGTTGGGTGTGGCACTGTTGGGTGTGCAGTGCCAGGTGTGGCACTGTTGGGTGTGGCAGTGCCCAGGTGTGGCACTGTTGGGTGTGGCACTGTTGGGTGTGGCAGTGCCAGGTGTGGCCGGGCGGGTCCCTCACCAGGAAGGCGCAGAGCATGAAGAAGCTGATGAAATAGGCGATGGCGAAGTTGCTGCCGCAGGTGAACTCCTCCCCCGGCTCCGCGTCCGACTCGGGGTCGCAGCGTTTGCCCGGCAGGCTGGCCAGCATGATCTCCTGCCACGCCTCCCCCGTGGCACACCTGAACCCCCCCCGGGCACACCTGAGCCCACAGGTACACCTGAACCCACAGGTACACCTGAACCCCCCAGGCTGGCCAGCATGATCTCCTGCCACGCCTCCCCGTGGCACACCTGAGCCCACAGGTACACCTGAACCCCCCCCAGGGCACACCTGCACCCCCCAGGTACACCTGAACACCCCCAGGTACACTGAACCCCCCCAGGGCACACCTGAACCCCCAGGCTGGCCAGCATGATCTCCTGCACGCCTCCCCCGTGGCACACCTGAACCCCCCCAGGGCACACCTGAGCCCACAGGTACACCTTGAACCACCTGAACCCCCCCCAGGGCACACCTGAACCCCCTCAGGGCACACCTGAACCCCCCAGGCTGGCCAGCATGATCTCCTGCCACACCTCCCCCGTGGCACACCTGAGCCCACAGGTAACACCTGAACCACCTGAACCCCCCCCAGGGCACACCTGAACCCCCTCAGGGCACACCTGAACCCCCCAGGCTGGCCAGCATGATCTCCTGCCACACCTCCCCCGTGGCACACCTGAGCCCACAGGCACACCTGAACCCCCCCCAGGGCACACCTGCACCCCCCAGGTACACCTGAACCCCCCACAGGTACACCTGAACCACCTGAACCCCCCCAGGGCACACCTGAGCCCACAGGTACACCTGCACCCCCAGGGCACACAGGTCCCCCCCATGACACACCTGGACACCCCCTGGACACCCCCTGGACACCCAGGTCCCCCCCCTTGGTGCCCCTCCAGACCCCCACAGAGCCCCTCACACCTCCCAGCCCAGGTGGTCTCCTGCCCCATAGCAACGGGACAGGTGCCCCATAACTGTGGGACAGGTGCCCCATAACTGCGGATGGGTGCCCCATAACTACCCTATAACAGGACAGGTGCCCATAACTGCAGGACAGGTGCCCATAACTGCCCTGTAATGGGACAGCTGCCCACAGAGCTCAGCTGAGCCCCAGAGGACCCCCGAGGGGCACTGTGGGCACCACAGGGCTTGGAGGGACGGACACAGGGACCCACAGACCCCCAAGGGACCCCACAGGGACCCCACAGACCCCCCAGGGACCCCCCAGGGCTCTGCAGGCCCTGCAGCCCCACAGCGGGGCCGGGGGGGGGCTCCCAGAAGGACCCCACAGGGAGTTCCCAAATCCCACCAGACCCGGAGCCACCCCCGACCCCACGGGAAGCTCAGATGCACCCTCAGCCCCCCCGAGTGCCCCTAGAGCCCCCCCAGCCCCCATAGGACCCCCCGAGTGCCCCTAGAGCCCCCCAGCCCCCATGGGACCCCCCTGAACCCCCATGGTACCCCCGAGCCCCCCATAGGACCCCCTGAGCCCCCATGGGACCCCCTGAGCCCCCCATGTGACCCCCCCAGCCCCCATAGGACCCCCCGAGTGCCCCTAGGAGCCCTCCCAGCCCCCATAGGACCCTCTTGAGCCCCCATGGGACCCCCTCCGAGCCCCCATAGGACCCCCCAGCCACCATAGGACCCCCGAGCCCCCCCGAGGCCCCCTAGAGCCCCCAGCCCCCATGGGACCCCCAAGCCCCCCATAGGACCCCCCCAGCCCCCATGGGACCCCCCTGAGCCCCCATAGGACCCCCCCAGCCCCCATGGGACCCCCCTGAGCCCCCATAGGACCCCCTGAGCCCCCATAGGACCCCCCCGAGCCCCCATGTGACCCCCCAGCCCCCCCGTGCCCCCCAGCCCCCCGTGCCCCCCGGCCCCACCTGAAGAGCAGCAGCACGGCCTGGGGGAAGGTCTGGAAGTTGTTGTTGCGGTTGATCTGGGTCCCGTCCTGCAGAGCCACCTTCCCGAAGGTCTGGGGGGCACGGGGGGGGGCTGGGGGCTCGCAGGACCGACCCCCCCACACCCCCCACACCCCCCTGACCCGGGGGGCTCCCCCAGACCCCCACCTGCATCCCGATGACGGCGTAGATGAAGAAGATCATGGCGATGAGGAGGGCGACGTAGGGCAGGGCCTGGGGGCAGAGCGGGGTCAGGGGGGGCTGTGTGACCCCCCCGTGTGACCCCCCCCGTGTCCCCCCTCCCCGTCTGCCCCCCCAGCCCCACCTGGAAGGACTTGACGAAGGTCCAGAGCAGGGTGCGGATCCCCTCCCCCTTGGAGAGCAGCTTGACGAGGCGCATGACCCGGAACAGCCGGAAAAACGTGATGGAGATGCGGGAGCTGTCCTCGGAGCTCTGCGGGGACGGGGGGTAGGACATCCCCCAAAAACCCCTGAAACCCCCCAAAACCCCTGAACCCCCCCAAAAACACCTGAACAGCCCAAAAACCCCTGAACCCCCCAAACACCTATACACCCTAAAACGTGATGGAGATGCGGGAGCTGTCCTCGGAGCTCTGCGGGGACGGAGGGTAGGACATCCCCAAAAACCCCTGAAACCCCCCAAAAACCCTGAACCCCCACAAAAACACCTGCACACCCCCTAAAACCCTGCACCCCCAAACCCTTATACACCCTAAAACGTGATGGAGATGTGGGAGCTGTCCTCGGAGCTCTGCGGGGACGGGGGTCAGGGCATCCCCCAAAAACCCCTGAAACCCCCCAAAAACCCTGAACCCCCCCAAAAACCCTGAACAGCCCAAAAACCCCTGAACCCCCCAAACACCTATACACCCTAAAACGTGATGGAGATGCGGGAGCTGTCCTCGGAGCTCTGCGGGGACGGGGGGCAGGGTGTCCCCAAAAACCCTGAACACCCCCAAAAACTCCTGCACGCCCCAAAAAACCCCTACAAAGCCCCCCAAAGACACCTGCACACCCCAAAAACTCCTACACACCCCAAAAAACCCTGAACACCCCCAAAAACTCCTGCACACCCCAAAAACCCCTGCACACCCCAAAAACTCCTACACACACCCCCAAAACCCCTGAATACCCCAAAAAACCCTGCACACCCCAAAAACTCCTACACACCCCAAAAACCCTGCACACCCAAAAACCCCTGCACACCCCAAAAAATCCTACACACCCCCAAAACCCCTGAACACCCCAAAAAACCCTGCACACCCCAAAAACCCGTACACACCCCAAAAACCCCTGCACACCCCAAAAACTCCTACACACCCCAAAAACCCTGCACACCCAAAAACCCCTGCACACCCCAAAAACTCCTACACACACCCCCAAAACCCCTGAACACCCCAAAAAACCCTGCACACCCCAAAAACCCGTACACACTCCAAAAACCCCTGCACACCCCAAAAACCCGTACACACCCCAAAAACCCCTACACACCCCAAAACCCCTGCAACCCCTAAAAAACCCTGCACATCCCAAAAACACTACACACCCCAAAACCCCCTGCACACCCAAAAAACCCTACACACCCCAAAAAACACCTGCACCCCAAAAAACCCCACACACCCCCCAAAAAACTCCTACACACCCCAAAACCCCTGCACACCCCAAAACTCCCTGCACACCCCCCCCGAAACTCCTCCACACCCCTAAAATCCCTGCACACCCCAAAAAAACCCCGCACACCCCAAAAAACTCCTACACACTCCAAAACCCCCTACACACCCCAAAATCCGCTGCACCCCCAAAAACCCTACACATCCCAAAATTCCCTGCACACCCCAAAAACCCTACACACCCCAAAAACCCTGCACCCCCAAAAACCCCTGCACACCCTAAAACCCCTGCACACCCTAAAACCCCTGCACACCCTAAAACCCCCGCATACCCCAAAAACCCTGCACACCCCGAAACCCCTGCACATCCCTAAAAAACGCTGCACACCCCAAAAAAAACCCACACACCCCAAAAAACCCCTGCACACCCCCAAAAGCCCCCTCACCCCCCAAACCCCCTCACCCCCCAGCCCAGGCCCCCCTCACCTCACCGACGTGCCCCCCGTTCTGCCGCCCCGGCCGTGACGATGGAGGTGGGTGAGACACAGATGGACGTGAGGACACGGACACGGGGGGGACCCAAACACCCGGGACCCCCTCCCCAAAAACAACCCCCTCCCCAAAACACACCCCCCTCCCCAAAAACACCCCCCTCCCTAAAAACAACCCCCTCCCCAAAAAACAACCCCTCTCCAGAAAACAACCCCCTCCCCCAAAAACAACCCCCTCCCCCAAAAAACAACCCCCTCCCCAAAAAACCCCCCCCTCCCGGGGTCGGGGGGGTGACACGACTCACATTGACCTCGGTGACCGCGATGTCCACCACGCTGCCCACCACGATCAGCGCGTCGAAGGTGTTCCAGGCGTCACAGAAATAGTGCTGGGGGGGCAGGGGAGTGACCCCCGGCTGGGACCCCCCCACACACACCCTGGGACCCCCGGGGGGCACGAAATAGTGCTGGGGGGGGGGCAGGTGAGCGACCCCCGGCTGGGACCCCCCCACACACCCTGTGACCCCCCCGGTGTGACACGGCCCCCCCACACCTCCTGCGACCCCCCGTGTGCCGCGGCCCCCCCCCCACACCCCCTGTGCCCCCCCCGGTGTGACACGGCCCCCACACACACCGTGTGCCCCCCCCGTGTGCCGTGGCCCCCCCCCCAGGTGTGACACGGCCCCCACACCCCCTGTGCCCCCCCCCAGGTGTGACACGGCCCCCACACCCCCTGTGCCCCCCCCCCAGGTGTGACACGACCCCCCACCCCCTGTGCCCCCCCGTGCCCCCCCCTACCCGGGGTTTGAAGGCGATGATCTTGAGCACCATCTCCACGGTGAAGAGCCCGGTGAACACCATGTTCAGCAGGTCCATCACGTAGTTGAAGGGCTTCGACTGCTCGTAGTGCTGGGGGGGCACACGGGGGGGTCCTGAGCTGTGCCCACGGGGGGCACACGGGGGGGTCCTGAGCTGTGCCACCCCCCGACGGGGGGTCCTGAGCTGTGCCCAGGTGTGTGTCCCTCCCCCCAGTGTCTGAGCTGTCCCCCCAGGGCTCTGACCTGTCCCCCCCCCGGAGTCTGAGCTGTGCCCCACAGGGGTTTGAGCTATCCCACCCCCCCCCCAGGCGTCTGAGCTGTCCCACCCACCCCCCTGGGGGTCTGAGCTGTGCCCAGGGTTCCGAGCTGTGCCCCCCCAGGTCAGGGCTGTGCCCCCCCAGCTCCGAGCTGGGCTGTGCCCCCCCAGCTCCAAGCTGTGCCCCCCAGGTCTGATCTGTCCTATCCCCCTGGGGGTCTGAGCTGTGCCCCCAGTCCGAGCTGTGCCCCCCAGGTCCGAGCTGTGCCCCCCAGGTCTGAGCTGTGCCCCCCAGTCTGAGCTGTGCCCAGGGTTCCGAGCTGTGCCCCTCGGTGCGAGCTGTGCCCCCCCTGGGTCCAAGCTGTGCCCCCCAGGTCCGAGCTGTGCCCCCCAGGTCTGAGCTGTGCCCCCCAGTCTGAGCTGTGCCCAGGGTTCCGAGCTGTGCCCCCCGGTGCGAGCTGTGCCCCCCCGGTCCAAGCCGTGCCCCCCCAGGTCCGAGCTGTGCCCCCCCTGGGTCCAAGCTGTGCCCCCCCAGGTCCGAGCCGTGCCCCCCCGGTGCGAGTTGTGCCCCCCAGGTCCAAGCTGTGCCCCCCAGGTCTGATCTGTCCCATCCCCCTGGGGGTCTGAGCTGTGCCCCCCAGTCCGAGCTGTGCCCCCCAGGTCTGGGCTGTGCCCCCCGGTCCGAGCTGTGCCCCCCCAGTTCCGAGCTGTGCCCCCCCAGTTCCGAGCTGTGCCCCCCCCCGGTCCGAGCCGTGCCCCCCCAGGTCCGAGCTGTGCCCCCCCCAGGTCCGAGCCGTGCCCCCCCAGGTCCGAGCTGTGCCCCCCCCAGGTCCGAGCCGTGCCCCCCCAGGTCCGAGCTGTGCCCCCCCGGGTCCGAGCCATGCCCCCCCGGGTCCGAGCCGTGCCCACCTGCACGGCGAGGGCGATGGTGTTGAGCAGGATGAGCACGAACATGATGTACTCGAAGGCCGTGGAGTTCACCATGGCCCACACCCGGTACTGGGTGCGGTTCTTGGGGATGTAACGGCGCAGCGGCTGCGCCTTCAGCGCGTACTCCACACACTGGCGCTGGGACAGGGGGACATGGGACATGGGGACAGTGTGGGGACAGCCACACACTGCCACTCCACACACTGGCGCTGGGGGACAGGGTGGGGACAGTGAGGGGACACGGGGATACAGCCACACACTGACACTCCACACACTGGCGCTGGGACAGGGGGACAGTGTGGGGACATGGGACACAGCCACTCCACACACTGGCGCTGGGGGACAGGGGGACATGGGACATGGGGACAGTGTGGGGACAGCCACACACTGCCACTCCACACACTGGCGCTGGGGACAGGGACAGGGGACATGGGGACATGGGGACACAGCCACTCCACACACTGGTGCTGGGGATGGGGACAGGGACAGTGTGGGGACATGGGGACAGTGTGGGGACATGGGACAGAGTCACACACTGCCACTCCACACACTGGCGCTGGGGACAGGGACAGGGACAGTGTGGGGACAGTGTGGGGACAGGGTGGGGACAGGGTGGGGACAGGGTGGGGACACGGGGACACAACCACTCCACACACTGATTCTGGGGACAGGGGACATGGGGACACGGGGACAGTGTGGGGACATGGGGACAGTGTGGGGACACGGCCACTCCACACACTGATGCTGGGGACAGGGGACAGTGTGGGGACAGTGTGGGGACAGTGTGGGGACATGGGGACAGTGTGGGGACACGGCCACTCCACACACTGGCGCTGGGGACAGGGACATGGGACATGGAGACATGGGGACATGGGACACAGCCACCCACTGCCACTCCACACACTGCCGTTGTGGGGACACTGTGGGGACATCACAGAGCCACCACAGGGACACCGTGGGGACACTGCAGGGCCACAGGGACACCACAGGGACACCCTGGGGACATCACGGGGACAACCTGGGGACATCGCAGGGACACCCTGGGGCCACCGCAGGGACACCACAAGGACACTCTGGGGACACCACAGGGCTGCAGGGACACTGCAGTGACACCCTGGGGCACCGCAGGGACACCCTGGGGACATTGTAGGGCCACAGGGACACCCTGGGGACAGCACAGGGACACCTCAGTGACACCCTGGGGACACTGCAGGGACACTCTGGGGACACCACAGGGACACCCTGGGGCCACCGCAGGGACACTGCAGGGACACTCTGGGGACACCACAGGGCTGCAGGGACACTGCAGTGACACCCTGGGGACATTGTAGGGCCACAGGGACACCCTGGGGACAGCACGGGGACAACCTGGGGACATTGTAGGGCCACAGGGACACCCTGGGGACAGCACGGGGACAACCTGGGGACATTGTAGGGCCACAGGGACACCCTGTGCCATCCCGGGACCACCCTGTGCCACCCCGGGGCCACCCTGTGCCAGTGTGGGGCCACCCTGTGCCATCCCGGGCCACCCCCCACCTGGTTCTTGTCGAGCTCGCAGTTGCGGTACTCGCTCTCGCCCTGGGCGCGGAAGGTGATGATGACGAAGCCCACGAAGATGTTCATCATGAAGAAGGCGATGACGATGATGTAGACGATGAAGAAGATGGAGATCTCCACCCGGTAGTTGTAGATGGGCCCCTGGTCCTCGGCGTTGGCGTCGATGGCCTTGTACAGCAGCCTGGGGGGCACACGGGGGGCTGGGGGGGCGGCCCGGGGGTCCTGCTGTCCCCCCCGGGTGTCCCCCCCATGTCCCCCCAGGACTCACGCAGGCCAGCCCTCCAAGGTGGACACTGTGAACAGGGCCCGGGGGTCCCACCGTCCCTCCTGTGTCCTCCCCATGTCCCCCCCATGTACCCCCCGGACTCACATGGGCCACCCCTCAAAGGTGGACACTGTGAACAGGGCCTGGGGGTCCCACTGTCCCCATGTCCCCCCTGTGTCCCCCCAGACTCATGTGGGCCACCCCTCAAAGGTGGACATGGTGAACAGGGCCTGGGGGTCCCACTTGTCCCCATGTCCCCCCCCAGACTCACGCTGGCCACCCCTCGAAGGTGGACACTGTGAACAGGGCCATCATCCCGGGGGTCCTGCTGTCCCTATGTCCCCCCCATGTCCCCCCCGTGTCCCCCCCAGACTCACACAGGCCACCCCTCGAAGGTGGACACTGTGAACAGGACCTGGGGGTCCTGCTGTCCCCCCTGTGTCCCCCCTGTGTCCCCTCCAGGACTCACACCGGCCACCCCTCGAAGGTGGACACGGTGAACAGGGCCATCATCCCAGGGGTCCCACTGTCCCCCCAGCCCCCCAGACTCACGCTGGCCACCCCTCGAAGGTGGACACGGTGAACAGGGCCATCATCCCGGGGGTCCTGCTGTCCCCTCCCTGTCCCCCCAGCTCCCCCAGCCCCCCAGACTCACGCTGGCCACCCCTCGAAGGTGGACACGGTGAACAGGGCCATCATCCCAGGGGTCCCACTGTCCCCCCCAGCCCCCCAGACTCACGCTGGCCACCCCTCGAAGGTGGACACGGTGAACAGGGCCATCATCCCGGGGGTCCTGCTGTCCCCTCCCTGTCCCCCCAGCTCCCCCAGCCCCCCAGACTCACGCTGGCCACCCCTCGAAGGTGGACACTGTGAACAGGGCCTGGGGGTCCTGCTGTCCCCCCTGTGTCCCCCCTGTGTGTCCCCTGTGTCCCCTCCAGGACTCACGCTGGCCACCCCTCGAAGGTGGACACGGTGAACAGGGCCATCATCCCGGGGGTCCCACTGTCCCCATGTCCCCCCCAGCCCCCCAGACTCACGCTGGCCACCCCTCGAAGGTGGACACGGTGAACAGGGCCATCATCCCGGCCAGCACGTTGTCGAAGTTGAAGTCGCTGTTGAGCCAGAGGCGCTCCCGCACCGAGGGGTGGGAAACGTCCCCGTCCTTGTACACCAGGAACGTCCCCCTGGATGGGGACAAAGGGACAGTGAGACCCCTGAGGGGTGGGAAATGTCCCCGTCCTTGTACACCAGGAACGTCCCCCTGGATGGGGACAGGGACAGTGAGACCCCCGAGGGGTGGGACATGTCCCTGTCCTTGTACACCAGGAACGTCCCCCTGGATGGGGACAGGGACAGTGAGACCCCTGAGGGGTGGGATACATCCTGTCCTTGTACACCAGGAACGTCCCCCTGGATGGGGACAGAGGGACAGGGACAAGGACAGTGAGACCCCCGAGGGGTGGGACACGTCCTTGTACACCAGGAATGTCCCCCTGGATGGGGACAGGGACAGGGACAGAGGGACAGTGAGAACCCTGACAGGACACCGAGGGGTGGGAAACATCCCCGTCCTTGTACACCAGGAACGTCCCCCTGGATGGGGACAGGGACAGTGAGACCCCTGAGGGGTGGGACACGTCCCCGTCCTTGTACACCAGGAATGTCCCCCTGGGATGGGACACAGGGACAGGGACACAGGGACAGAGGGACAGTGAGACCCCCCCCAGCCACTGCCACCAGCCGGGGGGACCCCACGGGGACACCAACGGGGTGGGTGGGGCCCAGGTTTGGGGTGGGTGGGGGCTCAGGTTTGGGGTGGGGGAGGGTCAGTTTGGGGGGTTGTGGGGGATCCCCTGGGGGGGCTCAGTTTTGGGGTGTGAAGGATCATCTGAGGAGGGGGGGGTCAGTTTGGGGGTGTGGGGGGTGCTTTTGGGGTCACAGGGTCAGTCTGGGGGCTCAGCGGGTCAGTTTTGGGGCATAATGGGAGTCACTTTGGGGTGTGGGGGGGTCAGTTTGGGTGCAGGGGGGGTCAGTTTGGGGTCACAGGGTCAGTTTGGGGTGTAGGGAGGGTCAGTTTGGAGGCTCAGGGGATCAGTTTTAGGTGCAGGGGGGGTCAGTTTGGAGTGCAGGGGGATCAGTTTGGGGTGGGGGGGTCAGTTTGGGGTCACAGGGTCAGTTTGGGGGGTGGGGGCTCAGTTTGGGGTCACAGGGGGTCAGTTTGGGGTCACAGGGTCAGTTTGGGGGCTCAGTTTGGGGTCACAGGGTCAGTTTGGGGTCACGGGGGTCAGTTTGGGGTCACAGGGTCAGTTTGGGGTCACAGGGTCAGTTTTGGGGGACACCCACTTGCACTCCCCCGGCGTGTGTTTGGCCTCGTCGGTGCAGCTGTAGAACTTGCCCTGGGGGGGTTTGGGGGGGTCACACCAAGCCCCGGCCCTGGGGGGGGTTGGGACCCCCGGGGGGGGTTTGGGGCCCCTTGGGGGGGTTTTGGGGACCCCGGGGTGGTTTGGGGATCCCTTGGGTGGGTTTGGGACCCCAGAGGGGTTTGGGGACCTCAGGGGGAGTTGAGGACCCCTTTGGGGATTTTGGAGACCCCTTGGGGGGTTTTGGGGACCCTGGGGGGGGGGTGGGGACCCCTTTGGGGGTTTTGGGGACCCCAGGAGGGTTTGGGGACCAGGGGGGGTGGGGGGTGGGCTTGGGGGATCCCTTGGGGGGGGGTTTGGAACCCCAGGGGTGTTTTAGGACCCTGGAGAGGTTTGGGGACCCCTTGAAGTGGTTTTAGGGACCCCTTGGGGAGGTTTTGAGACCCCGAGGGGGTTTAGGGACGCCAGAGGGTGTTTGGGGACCCTGGGGGGGTTTGGGCACCCCTTGGGTGGTTTTGGGACCCTGGGGGGGATTGGGGACCCGGGGGAGGTTTGGGGATCCTGGGGGGGTTTTGAGACCTCTTGGGTGGTTTTGGACCCCAGGGGATGTTGGGGACCCTGGGGGTGGTTTTGGGGACCCCAGGGTGGTTTAGGGACTCCTTGGTGGTTTGGGGACCCCGGGGGTGGTTTTGGGACCCCTTGGTGGAGCTTTGGGGATCCTTTGGGGGGGGGGGTTTTGGAACCCCGGGGGGGTTTTAGGACCCTGGAGAGGTTTGGGGACCCCTTGAGTGGTTTTGGGACCCCAGGGGGGTTTGGGACCCTGGGGGTGGTTTTGAGGTCCCCTGGGTGGTTTTGGGACCCCAGGGGGGGTTGGAGACCCCTTGGGTGGTTTTGGGACCCCTTGGGTGGTTTTGGGACCCCTTTGGGGGGGTTTTGGGAACCCCTGGGGGGTGTTTTGGGACCCCGGGGTGGTTTTGGGGACCCCTGGGTGGTTTTGGGACCCCTTTGGAGTGGTTTGGGACCCCCGGGGGTGTTCTGGGCCCCCACCTTGAAGAGCTGCACCCCGATGCAGGCGAACATGAACTGCAGCAGCGTCGTGACGATCATGATGTTGCCGATGGTGCGGATGGCGACGAACACGCACTGGACAACGTGCTGGGGGGGGACGGGGACAACGGGGGTCACCACGGGATGGGGGACAGGGACAGGGACAGGGGGGTCACCACGGGATGGGGGGGACGGGGACAACGGGGGTCACCACGGGATGGGGGACAGGGACAGGGACAGGGGGGTCACCACGGGCTGGGGACAATGGGGACAACGGGGGGTCACCACGGGATGGGGGGGGACAGGGACAGGGGGTCACCACGGGATGGGGGGGGACGGGGACAACGGGGGTCACCACGGGCTGGGGGGGACAATGGGGACAATGAGGACAGGGACAGGGGGTCAGCATGGGGGGGGGACAGGGGGTCACCAAGGGATGGGGGGGACAGGGGGTCACCAAGGGCCGGGCACAATGGGGACAGGGACAATGGGGACAGGGACAGGGGGTCACTGCGGGATGGGGACAATGGGGGGGTCACCAAGGGATGGGGACAACGGGGACAATGGGGACAGGGACAGGGGGTCAGCACGGGATGGGGACAGGGGGGACAGGGGGGTCACTGTGGGATGGGGGGGACAGGGACAATGGGGACAGGGACAGGTGAGGTGTCACCACGTGCTGGGGACAGGGACAGGGGGGTCACCAAGGGATGGGGACAGGGACACGGACAATGGGGACAGGGACAATGGGGACAGGGGGTCAGCATGGGATGGGGACAGGGACAGGGACAATGGGGACAGGGACAAGGGGGTCACCACGGGCCGGGGACAACAGGGACGATGGGGACAGGGACAGGGACAGGGACAGGGGGGTCAGCACGGGATGGGGACAGGGACAGGGGGTCACCAAGGGATGGGGGAACAGGGAGTCACCAAGGGATGGGGAGAACGGGGACAGGGACAGGGGGGTCAGCACAGGATGGGAGGGACAGGGACAATGGGGACAACGGGGACAGGGACAGGGACAGGGACAAGGGGGTCACCGCAGGATGGGGACAGGGACAGGGGGGTCACCAAGGGCCGGGGACAATGGGGGGGTCACCATGGGATGGGGACAATGGGGACAGGGACAGGTGAGGTGTCACCACGGGCTGGGGACAGCAGGGATGTCACCATGCGCTGGGGACAGGGACAGGGGGGTCACCATAGGCTGGGGGGTCAGGGGGGTCACCACAGGATGGGGACAATGGGGACAGGGACAGGGAGGTCACCATGGGCTGGGGACATGGACATGGACAGAGACAGGGACAGAGCTGGCACCATGGGCTGGGGACAGCAGGGATGTCACCACGGGCTGGGGACAATGGGGAGAGGGACAGGGACAGGGCTGGGGACAATGGGGACAATGGGGACAGGAATGTCACCACGGGCTGGGGACAGGGACAGGGACAGGGACAGGGACAGGTGAGGGTGGTACCATGGGCTGGGGACAACGGGGTCAGGGCTGGGACCACGGGCTGGGGACAGGGACAGGGACAGGGACATGGACAGGGACAGGTGAGGGTGGCACCATGGGCTGGGGACAATGAGGACAGGGCTGGGACCACGAGCTGGGGACAGGGACAGGGATGAGGACAGGGACAAGGACAGGGACAGGGATGAGGACAGGGATAAGGACAGGGATAAGGACATGGACAGGGACAGGTGAGGGTGGTACCATGGGCTGGGGACAACGGGGTCAGGGCTGGGACCACGGGCTGGGGACAGGGACAGGGATGAGGACAGGGACAAGGACAGGGACAGGGATGAGGACAGGGATAAGGACATGGACAGGGACAGGTGAGGGTGGTACCATGGGCTGGGGACAATGGGGTCAGGGACAGGTGAGGGCGGCACCGGGCATGGGGACAGCGGGGACAGGGACAGGGCTGGGACCACGGGCTGGGGACAGGGACAGGGGGGTGTCACTGGGACGTGGGGACACCGGGGACAGGAGGGACACCACGTGTGTCAGCAGGACAGAGGGACAGTGGGGACAGGTGGGTGTCACAGGGACAGAGGGACAGTGGGGACAGGTGGGTGTCACTGGGACAGAGGGACAGTGGGGACACAGGGACACTGGGACACAGGGACACTGGGACAGCTGTGCCACCCCTGTCACCTGAGCCACCCCAGCCCAGCACACCAGAGCCCCAGTGCTCCCAGTGCCACCAGTACAGCATCCCAGCCCCTCCCAGTGCTCCCAGTACAGTGTCCCAGCCCCTCCCAGTGCCACCAGTACAGTGTCTCAGCCCCTCCCAGTGGCTCCCAGTACAGTGTCCCAGCCACTCCCAGTGCCACCAGTACAGTGTCCCAGCCACTCCCAGTGCCACCAGTACAGTGTCCCAGCCCCTCCCAGTGCTCCCAGTGCCACCAGTACAGCGTCCCAGCCCCTCCCAGTGCCACCAGTACAGCGTCCCAGCCCCTCCCAGTGCCACCAGTACAGTGTCCCAGCCCCTCCCAGTGCCCCCAGTACAGTGTCCCAGCCCCTCCCAGTGCTCCCAGTGCCACCAGTACAGTGTCCCAGCCCCTCCCAGTGCCCCCAGTGCCCCCAGTACAGTGTCCCAGCCCCTCCCAGTGCCCCCAGTGCCCCCAGTTGCCCACCTTGAGGCCCTTGGCCCGGTTGATGGCCCGGAGGGGCCGCAGGACCCTCAGCACCCGCAGGATCTTCACCACCGAGATGGCGCTGGAGCTGCGGGGGACACCAGTGCTCCCAGTAACACCCCCCAGTGCTCCCAGTAACACCCCCAGCAGTGCTCCCAGTGCTCCCAGTAACCCCCCCAGTGCTCCCAGTAACCCCCCAGTGCTCCCAGTGCTCCCAGTAACACCCCAGTGCTGTCAGTAACACCCTAGGGCTCCCAGTGCTCCCAGTAACCCCCCAGTGCTCCCAGTGCTCCCAATAACCCCCCAGCAGTGCTCCCAGTGCTCCCAGTAACACACCAGTGCTCCCAGTGCTCCCAGTAACCACCCAGCAGTGCTCCCAGTAACACCCCCAGTGCTCCCAGTGCTCCCAGTAACACACCAGTGCTCCCAGTAACCACCCAGCAGTGCTCCCAGTAACACCCCCAGTGCTCCCATCAGCACTCCCAGTAACCCCCCAGCAGTGCTCCCAGTGCCCCCCAGTAACACTCCCACTGTTTTCTAGCACCCCCAGCAGTGCCCCAGTGCCCCCAGTGGCTCCCAGTTGCCCCCAGCGTGCCCCAGTTGCCCCCAGTGTGCCCCAGCAGCTCCCAGTTGCCCCCAGTGTCCCCCAGTATCCCCCAGTGTCCCTCAGTGTCCCCCAGTGTGTCCCAGTGTCTCCCAGTGTCCCCAGTTGCCCTCAGTGTCCCCCCAGTGTCCCCAGTATCCCCCCCCCAGTGCCTCCAGTGTCCCCAGTTGCTCACTGCCCCCAGTATCCCCAGTATCCCCAGTATCTCACTGCATGCTGAAGGAGATGAGGGGACACCCCCGACCACCAGCAGTGTCCCAGTTTGTCCCAGTATCCCCAGTATCCCCAGTATCTCACTGCATGCTGAAGGAGATGAGGGACACCCTGACCACCAGCAGTGCCCCCAGTGTGTCCCAGTTCCCCCCAGTATCCCCAGTGTCTCACTGCATGCCGAAGGAGATGAGGGACACCCCGACCACCAGCAGTGTCCCAGTATCCCCAGTATCCCCCAGTATCCCCCAGTATCCCCAGTATCTCACTGCATGCCGAAGGAGATGAGGGACACCCCGACCACCAGCAGTGTCCCAGTTTGTCCCAGTATCCCCAGTATCCCCAGTATCTCACTGCATGCCGAAGGAGATGAGGGACACCCCGACCACCAGCAGTGCCCCCAGTGTGTCCCAGTATCCCCAGTATCCCCAGTATCTCACTGCATGCCGAAGGAGATGAGGGACACCCCGACCACCAGCAGGTCCAGGAGGTTGAACCAGTTCCGGCAGAAGGAGCCTTTGTGCAGGAAGGCCCCGAACACCGTCATCTGGGGGGGGAGGGGGGACCCCGAAACCACGGGGGGACCCCAAAAACATGGGGACACCCCCAAAACTCCGGGGACACCCCCAAAACCACGGGGGGACCCCAAAACTCTGGGGACACCCCAAATCCTTGGGGACACCCCCAAGCTCTGGGGACACCCCAAACCCCTGGGGACACCCCCCAAACCCCGGGGACACCCCAAAACTCTGGGGACACCCCCAAAACGCCGTGGACATTCCACAAAACCCCGGGGACACCCCCAAACTCCAGGGACACCCCCAAAACTCTGGGGACATCCCCAAACCCCCGGGGGCACCACCAAACCCTGGGGACATCCCCAAACACTGGGGACACCCCTAAAACTCTGGGGACACCCCCAAACTCCAGGGACACCCCCAAAACTCTGGGGACATCCCCAAACCCTGGGGACATCCCCGAACCCCCGGGGGCACCCCCAAATCCTGGGGACACCCCAAAACCCTGGGGACACCCCCTAAACACTGGGGACACCCCTCAAACCCTTGGGGACACCCCAAAACCCTGGGGACATCCCCCAAACCCTGGGGACACCCCCTAAACATTGGGGACACCCCCAAACCGCGGGGCCCCCCCGCACCTTGAGCAGGATCTCCACGGTGAAGATGGAGGTGAAGGCGTAGTCGAAGTACCCCAAAATCTGGGGGGGAGGAAACGGGGTGACCCCCCCCGGCCCTCCAGGACCCCAAACACCTCCAGGGACCCCAAAACACCCCCAGGGACCCCCCAAACACCTCCAGGGACCCCAAACACCCCCAGGGACCCCCAAACACCCCCAGGGACCCCAAAACAGCCCCGGGGACCCCCCAAAACACTCCCAGGGCCCCAAAACACCTCCAGGGACCCCAAAACAGCCCTGGGGACCCCAAACCCCCCCTGGGCAGCAGAGCGCGAGTCCCGCGGGGTTATGGGGTGAGTTCCCCCACAGCTCCCCCAGTCCCTCCCAGTTTGCCCAGTGCCCACGTGGTTACTGGGTGAGTCCCCCCAGTCCCCCCAGTCCCTCCCAGTTTGCCCAGTTTGCCAAGTAGCCCATGTAGTTACTGATGGAGTTCCCTCCAGTCCCCCCCCAGTTTGCCCAGTGCCCACATGGTTGCTGGGCGAGTCCTCCCAGTGCCCCTAGTCCCTCCCAGTTTGCCCAGTTTACCCAGTAACCCACGTGGTTTCGTGGTGAGTGCGCCCGCACGGGATCCTGGGCTGTGTGAGTCCCCCTCAGTCCCCCCAGTTTGCCCAGTCTGCCCAGTAGCCACGTGGTTGCGGGGGGAGTCCCCCCCAGTCCCCCCCAGTCCCCCCAGTTTGCCCAGTTCCCCCAGTACCCACGTGGTTTCGTGGGGAGTGGGGCCCGCACGGGATCCTCGGCGGCGAGGGAGACGCTGCTGAGGATGATGAAGACGAGGATGAGGTTGGTGAACACGTGGTGGTTGATGAGGGCGTGGCAGCGAACCCGCAGCCTGCGGGCACGGGGGGGGCAGTGAGACCAGTGCTCCCAGTAACCCCCAGTGAGACCAGTGCTCCCAGTAACCCCCCCAGTGCCCCTCAGCCCATCCCAGTGAGACCAGTGCTCCCAGTAACCCCCAGTAACCCCCCAGTGCTCCCAGTAACCCCCAGTAACCCCCCAGTGCTCCCAGTAACCCCCCAGTAACCCCCCAGTGAGCCCAGTAACCCCCAGTGAGCCCAGTGCTCCCAGTAACCCCCAGTGAGCCCAGTGCTCCCAGTAACCCCCCAGTAACCCCACAGTGAGACCAGTGCTCCCAGTAACCCCCCCAGTGCTCCCAGTAACCCCACAGTGAGCCCAGTGCTCCCAGTAACCCCACAGTGAGCCCAGTGCTCCCAGTAACCCCCCAGTGCTCCCAGTAACCCCCAGTGAGCCCAGTGCTCCCAGTAACCCCCAGTAACCCCCCAGTGCTCCCAGTAACCCCCCCAGTAACCCCACAGTGAGCCCAGTGCTCCCAGTAACCCCACAGTGAGCCCAGTGCTCCCAGTGCCACCAGTGCTCCCAGTGCTCCCAGTAACCCCCAGTGAGACCAGTGCTCCCAGTAACCCCACAGTGCCCCTCAGCCCATCCCAGTGAGCCCAGTGCTCCCAGTAACCCCCCAGTAATCCCCCAGTGCTCCCAGTAACCCCCCCAGTGAGCCCAGTGCTCCCAGTAACCCCCCAGTAATCCCCCAGTGCTCCAGTAACCCCCAGTGAGCCCAGTGTCCCAGTAACCCCCAGTGAGCCCAGTGCTCCCAGTAACCCCACAGTGTCCCCCAGTGCCCCCCAGTGCTCCCAGTAAGCCCACAGTGCCTCCCAGTGCCCCCCAGTGCCCTCAGTGCCCCCCCAGTGCCCTCAGTGCCCCCCAGTGCTCCCAGTAACCCCCACAGTGTCCCCCCAGTGCTCCCAGTAACCCCACAGTGTCCCCCCAGTGCTCCCAGTAACCCCACAGTGCCTCCCAGTGCCCCCAGTGCCCTCAGTGTCCCCCAGTGCTCCCAGTGCTTCCAGTAACCACACAGTGCCCCCAGTGCTCCCAGTGACCCCTCAATGCTCCCAGTGCCCCCCCAGTGCCCCCAGTGCCCCCAGTGTTCCCCAGTGTCCCCCAGTGCCCCCAGTGCCCCCAGTGCTCCCAGTGCCCCCAGTGCCCCCAGTGCCCCCAGTGCCCCCCAGTGCCCCCAGTGCCCCCAGTGCCCCCCAGTGCCCCCTCAATGCTCCCAGTGCCCCCAGTGCCCCCCCAGTGCTCCCAGTGCTCCCAGTGCCCCCAGTGCTCCCAGTGCCCCCAGTGCCCTCCAGTGCCCCCCCGTGCCCCCCAGTGCTCCCAGTGCCCCCAGTGCCCCCCAGTGCTCCCAGTGCCCCCAGTGCCCCCCAGTATCCCCCCAGTGCCCCCAGTGCCCCCCCCGGTGCCCGCTCACGGGTTGGTGCTGCTCAGCAGGAAGAAGGCGCTGCCCTCGGGGATCGGGGTCACTTTGGGCTTGGGGGGCTCCTCCAGGGACTCCAGCCGGGCCCCCCCCCAGGCTGTCCCGCTCCCCCCCGGCCCTCCTCGTCACCTGGGGGGCACCGCGGGATGGCACTGCCACCTCCTCAGGGACCCCCCCCACCCCAGGCACTGCCACCTCCCCCGCCGAGACCCCCACGGGCTGCACTGTCACCTCCCAGGGACCCCCACGGGCTGCGCTGTCACCTCCCTCCCCCCGAGACCCCCACCCCAGGCACTGCCACCTCCCCCCCCCGAGACCCCCACCCCAGGCACTGTCACCTCCTCAGGGACCCCCCTGGGCTGGCACTGTCACACCCCCCCCCAGAGACCCCCACGGGCTGCACTGTCACCTCCCGCCCTGGGGACCCCCACGGACTGGCACTGCCACCTCTCATGTCCAGCACTGTCACCCCCACCCCAGGCACTGTCACCTCCCCCCCCGGACCCCCACCCCAGGCACTGTCCCCCCCCAGGGACCCCCCTGTCCAGCA